>NW_026112175.1:57500-201332 GCF_024679095.1 Eriocheir sinensis | reverse complement strand
CAGTCAAGGACATCAGAGGAGGATTGAACGCTTCCTCCGATGTTATAGTCATTGCTATTTCATCTTTATTTGTGACAATCTGCAGAAACATTCATCATCCAGTAGTTTTTTTGTTTGCTTCAAGGCTTTATCTCATCGTCATTTCGCTTTTTTTCCAGATTATTTTATTACGTAAGGAAATTGTCATAGTTCATTAGGTTCAGTCTGTACATCAGGGCTTTAATCTGATTGGAATTTCACCTTTTTCTACGGAAATTTTCATCCTTCAGTAATTTATGATCAAGAATTTACTGCAGGCCTTACACCTTCCTCTGTAATCACCGCCAACACTCGCTGCAGACCTTATTTCATCCTTGGCCTCTCGTCGTAAGCGATTTGCAGCAGATATTCAATCCATTCCGGCACCGCTTTGCCAGACGTTTTTAAACCATTCGCTTCCTGAGTTTAGAGGCTCGTGATAGATGGGTTGCGGGGGTGTGCTGAAGTTGTCTTGTTAAGTAAAATGTGTGTTGATGGTAACTGAGGGAGGTGGACAGGGAGGAAAGGATAAGAAATTGAGGAGAGGATGAATAGGAGGTTAATGAAGGGAGAGGAAGCGGGTGGTAGAAAATAAATAGAGGTTGCCATGTTAAGTAAAGGATGTGTTGATGGTAGAGGAAGGAGATGGACAGGAAGGAGGGGATAAGAGATTGAGGAGAGAATGAGTTGAAAAAGGAGGATAGTGAAATTGAGGAGAGGATGAATAGGAGGTTAATGAAGGGAGAGGAAGCAGGTAGGAGAAAATAAAGAAAAAGTCTTGTTAGGTAAAGGATGTGTTGATGGTAGAGGAAGAAGATGGACAGGAAGGAGGGGATAAGAGATTAAGGAGAACATGAATTGAAAAAGGTGGATATTGAAGGGAAATGAAACGGGCAGGAAAAAATGAAGAGAAGTGCCAATTGAAACATATCTTTGACTTCACTGACTGTGGATTCACTGTTAAGTATAGAATATTATTGTTTCAACCTTCTCTGCAGCCTCAGTTACATGAATGAACGAAGGAAACCCCAAACAGAGCTTCTTCAGTAGGCGTTGAATTCCTCGGACGCATATTTTGGTCGGTACATTCAGACGCTTCCCCCTCTCATATCAGCTTTTTCCAGAGGCCGAAAAATAAATAAATCTCGTTCTAATGACTTGTTTTGTATGCTCACGGCACAAAAGAATGATGAAACTACCAGATGGGTCATAAAACTACCTTTACAAATGCCCTAAACTCGTACGAAATCCTTGTCAATTAAGTGCACTATCCGAAATGTTTAAGGTCATATAACTACCTCTGCAAATGCCCCTAAACCCCTACGAAATCCTTGTCAATTAAGTGCACTATCCAGAAATGTTTAAGGTCATATAACTACCTCTGCAAATGCTCTACCCTCCTACGAAAGTCTTGTCAAATATGCGCACTATGGCCCTGAAATGCTTAAAATATGTCCCTTAGTCTTGGGTTCAAAAGGACACGTACAGAAATAGAAGTAAAGGTAGTTAGGAGTGGCGCCAGCAGTAACAAGAGACATCAGAGGAGGATTTGTCTCGCTTCCTCCGCCTTGTTATAGTCACCCTGCCTGACGTCTTGACAGGGTCCATTTTTATCGCCAAATACAAGGTTCTCTTTTCTTTATATGTCTGTCTGTCTGTCTTTGGGGGAAGTGTCGTTGCGGCTGGTTTGGGGTGATTGTAAGTGTGTTAGTGTGTTTTATTCTTTCCTCTAATTATGTGTTCTGGTTAATATATTGTTTATCTATATCTGTCTATATCTATCTACGTGTTTATCTATCTTTCTCCCTATTGGTTATGCATCTTTATTGTTGTTCTTTATGGTGAGTCAAAAGCGGATGGTAATATTTTAAAAAGTTTTACGCTCGTCGTTTTCAGTTTCTTTTTCTTATTCTTTTACTCAATAACTTTCCGGATCGTCTTTTTTTTTATTGCCAGACAGAGCATATTAGACTTTTCTTACGAGGGACAATATTACTAGTTTCTACCATTTTATTTTTGGATTTCATTCTGTTACACCAATATACCTAGATCTTACATTTATTTTATTTTGTCTGGATTGGCTATAATCTATTTTGAAAAGTACGACGAGTAACACCTCTCCTTGTATTCTTAGAACGAGATTTATTAGTGTTTAGTTTTGCTCTTGGTAACAAAGGGGATGAAAAATGTGTGTGTATGTGTTAGAGAGAGAGAGAGAGAGAGAGAGTGGTTATGATGGTGGTGATGGTGGTGGTGATGATGGTGGTGATGGTAGTGGCGGTGATGATGGTGATGATGTTGGTGATGGTAGTGGTGGTGATGATGGTGGTGATGGTAGTGGTGGTGATGATGGTGGTGATGATGGTGGTGATGGTGGTGGTGGTGATGATGGTGGTGATGGTAGTGGTTGTCATGATGATCGTGATGATTGTGATGTTGATGGTGGTGTTGGTAGTGGTGGTGATGATGGTGGTGATGGTAGTGGTGGTGATGATGGTGGTGATGGTAGTGGTGGTGGTGATGATGATGGTGGTGATGATGGTGATGATGGTGGTGATGGTAGTGGTGGTGATGATGGTGGTGATGGTAGTGGTGGTGATGATGGTGGTGATGGTAGTGGTGGTGATGATGGTGGTGATGGTAGTGGTGGTGATGATGGTGGTGATGGTAGTGGTGGTGATGATGGTGGTGATGATGGTGGTGGTGATGATGGTGATGGTAGTGGTGGTGATGATGGTGGTGATGGTAGTGGTGGTGATGATGGTGATGATGATGGTGGTGGTGGTGATGATGGTGGTGTTGATGGTGGTGGTGATGATGGTGGTGATGGTAGTGGTGGTGATGTTGGTGGTGCTGGTGGTGGTGGTGATGCTGGTGGTGATGGTTGTGGTGGTGATGATGGTGGTGTTGGTCGTGGTGGTGATGATGGTGGTGATGGTAGTGGTGGTGGTGGTGGTGGTGATGATGGTGGTGATGGTGATGATAGTGGTGATGGTGGTGGTGATGGTTATGGTGGTGGTGGTGATGATGGTGGTGATGGTGGTGGTGGTGATGATGGTGGTGATGGTAGTGGTGGTGATGATGGTGGTGATGGTAGTGGTGGTGATGATGGTGGTGATGGTAGTGGTGGTGATGATGGTGGTGATGGTAGTGGTGGTGATGATGGTGGTGATGGTAGTGGTGGTGATGATGGTGGTGATGGTGGTGATGGTGGTGATGGTGATGATGGTGGTGATGGTAGTGGTGGTGATGATGGTGGTGATGGTAGTGGTGGTGATGATGATGGTGATGGTCGTGGTGGTGATGCTGGTGGTGATGGTGGTGGTGACGGGTGATGGTGGTGATGGTAGTGGTGATGATGGTGGTGATGGTGGTGATAATGGGGATGGTAATGGTAACTGTGGTGGTGATGGTGGTGGTGATGATGGTGGTGTTGATGGTGGTGGTGATGGAGGATGTGGTGGTGATGGTGGTGATGGTGGTGGTGATGATGGTGGTGGTGATGGAGGATGTGGTGGTGATGGTGGTGATGATGGTGGTGATGATGGTGGTGGTGATGGTGGTGGTGATGATGGTGGTGGTGATGGTAGTGGTGGTGATGATGGTGTTGTTGGTAGTGGTGGTGATGATGGTGGTGATGGTAGTGGTGGTGATGATGGTGGTGATGGTAGTGGTGGTGGTGATGATGGTGGTGATGGTATTAGTGATGATGGTGGTGGTGATGGTGGATGTGATGACGTGGGTGCATGTTGGTAGTGGAAACTCTTTATACACATTCAAGAAAAAACATCGCTGATTAAATTTACCGCGGCTCACCTTCATAATCTTGCAAGGATGTTACGGTTTGTTTGTCTTTGCGTGGTGACAAGGACGAGCAGGTGGTGGTGGTGGAGGGTGGTGGTGGCGGAGGGTGATGGTGGTGGTGGAGGTGGTGGTGGGTGATAGTGGTGATGGTGGTGGTGATAATGCTCGCACTCCCATCCTTGCACACCTCCTTACTGAATGTTTTGTATTTTCTTTAATTTCTAAGTGTGGCAACCAGGTACAGGTGTGGTTTAGGAGTAGGAGGAGGAGGAGGAGGATAGAAGGCGAAGAGAAAGAAAGTAAAAAGATGGAGGAACGCAACGTCGAATAGAGAGAGAAAGAGAAAGAGAGGATAAATTTGGAGGAATAGGATAGAAGGGGAAGAGAAAGAAAGTAAAAAGAGGGAGAAATGCAGCTTCGAATAGAGAAAGGAAGAGAAAAAGAGGACAAAATTGGCCTAGAAGCAGGAAAAGGAGGAGGGGATGAAAGAAGGGAAAGAAGACAGAAGATTATAACGTCGAATAAAGAGAGGAAGAAAAGAGAGGACAAATATGGCCTAGAAGCAGGAAGAGGAGGAAGGGAAGGAAAATGGCGGACGAAAATAGGAAGACAGAAGATTACAACGTCGAATAAAGAGAGGAAGAAAAGAGAGGACAAATATGGCCTAGAAGCAGGAAGAGGAGGAAGGGAAGAAAAGGTGGAAGGAAGTAAGAAGATAGAATTACAACGTCGAATAGAGAAAGGGAGAAAAAGAGAGAAAACGCGTGGCTTAGAAATAGGAGGAGAAGGGGAGGAGAAGAAGAGAGAAAGGGAGGAGAACAAGAAGAGGGAAGAATAAGAGAACGAGGAGGAAAAGGAAGATGGAGATAAAGAGAGAACATGGCAAAAGAGGAGAATCATTTTACCTTTTTCCTCTCTCACTCTCTTCTTTCATCCTCTCCCTTTTCCGATGCTAAATCCTCACGTTCTTCCACCTCTTTTAACTCACCATCGCTCCTCCTACTCTTCCTCCTCCTCTTGCTCCTCCTTTTCTACCTGACGCGGCGGATCAAACGAGAAGTCTTACCTGGCGAGTCGTGAAGGAAATGCAGCTCACGCCTCACCTGGACTTGGCCGGAGGTGTGATCGTGGCTGTGAACTGATAAACAAGCTTGGCAGTCTCGTGTGTGTGTGTGTGTGTGTGTGTGTGTGTGTGTGTGTGTGTAGTAGCGATAATGCACTGTTGTTTTCGTTATTAGGGTTTTGTTAATGTTTAAAAGCATGTTGTTGTGCTCCAAAGTCGTCGCGCTACACAGAGAGTAGACAGGTAACCCAATTAATTAGGAGAGTACGTAACCTCGCTTCACCTTCATTATAGCGAGAGTTTCATTTTAAAGGGACTGCACGCGCTCGCATTACCTCTATACTACCATCATCATCAGTAATAGTTGTAGTAGTAGTAGTAGTGGTAGTAGTAGTAGTAGTAGTAGTGGTAGTAGTAGTAGTAGTAGTAGTATCTCCGTCAGGCTCAGAATCAACCTCCCAATCGTCTAATTACAGAAGCTAAAAGTGAAAGTAATGAATCAACGTGAACACCTGTGATATAAGTCTGTTTATTACCTGTTGTGCACCTGTCTTTGTTGTTGTTTTTGTTGTGGACTGATACTGGCTTTGGAAAGGGAGATGGAAAGAGAGAGAGAAAGAAACAGAGAAACAAATGTACAAATATTCTAACAAACAAACAAAAAAAGAAAAAAGAATGAAAGAAATAAAGAAAAAAAAGTAGAGAGTGAGTTACGGGAGGTGTGCCAACTTAAGTACATAAATAAGAAAACAAGAAAAAAAACCGTTGAAAAAGAATGAAAAAAATATCTTACTCTGCACTCAACCTCAAACTGAAGAAGAAAAGTAAACAATCAGAGCGTAATGACACTCCTGATTCTGCTTTTCGGCTATTTCTATCTGCTTAATTATGTTTACCTGCTCTAATTACATCCCCCGGTGTTGACCTATTGATCGGGGCGGCGCTAAACTTCTTCAATTAATGCTGGACGACTTACGTAATTAGTCTCTTTTAATTGTTCCCATTCATTCGTTCATTCATTCCTTCATTCATTTAGTCAGTCATTAAGTCAGTCAGGCGTTGGTTGGTAAGTGTGGCATGAACTATTTTTGTTATTGTTGTTATTGTTATTTTTGTTACTAGTAGGAGTGGTAGTAATGTTGTTGTTGTTGTTCTATATCATATGCTACCTTCCTCTCTTTCTTCCTTTCCTTCTCCTCCTCCTCGTCATGTTTATCCTTTCCTCCTCCTTATTCTCTTTAATCATATTCTATTTTTCCTCTTCCTCCTTCTCCTCTTCTTCTTTCTTATCCTTTCCTCATCCTCCTTTTCATTCATATCCTTGTCTCTTCTTCCTCTTCCTCATTTTTATTCTTTCCTCCTCCTCCTTCTTCTTCTTCTCCTCCTCCTCCTCCTCCTCCTCCTCCTCCTCCTCCTCCTCCTCCTCCTCCTCCTCCTCTTCCATGTTCTTCTTATTGGACAAAGGAATTAACTCCACAACTCCTTTCAATGCCTCCCTTCATGTGAACGCTCCAGGCACACACACACACACACACACACACACACACACACACACACACACACACAATTACTTGACCCTAAATTCATTAACATACATAAACGACACGCCAGAGAGAGAGAGAGAGAGAGAGAGAGAGAGAGAGGAATCCTACAAGTTTTCCCCCTCAACTAGCTACCTTTAAGACTCTCTCCCTTTTTCCTTTCTTTTTAGGATTCAGGACACACTCGTAGAATTTAACCCCCCCCCCCCTTTTTTTATACCTGCGCGTGATTAAGGGAACCCACCTGAGCGTGACTTGGGTCCTTGTGAGCGATCCTTACGCAACCCCCTCTAATTGCATAACTCTCTCTCTCTCTCTCGTTCTCGTTCATCTTTATCTCTCTCACACACATTCTGCATTGCTATCTTAAAACAGAGGAAAACCACACTCAATTTTAGTTCATACAATTATCTTCGTTAACTTATATAAACAAGCAACTTCCCTTATATATACACAAACTAGTCCCATATATCTCTCTCCTTCTCTATCCCTTTCTTCCTCCCGCAGTCTCTATATTGCCATCACAACCAAAGACACCACATATAATCCACACAATCCTCTTCCTCTTCTTATACAAACAATCCACGTCTCTTAAAAATAAACACAAAACCAGTCGCATCCTTGATCTTCCTAATGATGCACACCTTTAACTTGCTGCCTCTCCACCTGTCCCCTAATTGTATTCTCCCCAGACACGTGCGGCAGACAGGTAGAGAGAGAGAGAGAGAGAGAGAGAGAGAGAGAGAGAGAGAGAGAGAGAGAGAGAGAGAGAGAGAGAGAGAGAGAGAGAGAGAGAGAGAGAGAGAGAGAGAGAGAGAGAGAGAGAGAGAGAGAGAGAGAGAGAGAGAGAGAGAGAGAGAGAGAGAGAGAGAGAGAGAGAGAGAGAGAGAGAGAGAGAGAGAGAGAGAGAGAGAGAGAGAGAGAGAGAGAGAGAGAGAGAGAGAGAGAGAGGTAAACACTCACCCATTTCTATTTATATCTCCACCCTTTTTATTCCTTGACCTTATCTTGCTACACACACACACACACACACACACACACACACACACACACACACACACACAATCAATACCTGTTTACATATTATTCTCCGCGGTCTCAGCCTCTCCCCTTCAGGAATAACAAATACAAGTGTTGCCAATCGAGGCCCCACCACCATCAGAACACTTTTGGAGCCTCGCAGACGTCGGCAGGGCAAAGATATCTCGTTTCCTTCTTTTCCTGTTTTTCTTGCATCATAGAAGTCGTTGTTTTCGGTGTGTTGGAGGACTTTATACTTCCTTTTCGCTGCCTGTATGTCATAAATCTTCTTCTCTGGCTTCGTGACATCATTAATGGCTTCTTGTTTTCCTTGTTTCCAGTCCTTAAAGAAGTCAATGTTTTGCTGTGTATAGATGAAGGAGGACTTTATACTTCCTTTTCGCTGCCTGTATGTCATAAATCTTCTTCTCTGGCTTCGTGACATCATTAATGGCTTCTTGTTATCCTTGTTTCCAGTCCTTAAAGAAGTCAATGTTTTGCTGTGTATAGATGAAGGAGGACTTTATACTTTCTTTTCGCTGCCTGTATGTCATAAATCTTCTTCTCTGGCTTCGTGACATCATTAATGGCTTCTCGTTTTCCTTGTTTCCAGTCCTCGTAGAAGTCAGTGTTTTGGTGCGTAGATGTGTGCTTGGAGTATATAGTTTTCTTTTGCTTCATCGACACCGTCATAAAAAAATTTGGTGTACTTAGTGACTGCATTAATGGTTTCTTGTTTCCTGGTCTCCTTTCCTCACAGAAGTCGTATTTATAATGCGTAGGAGGAGGAGGAGGAGGATATATTTCTTCCTCGCTTCCCTTTCACGGTCATTAATGTTCCTCTTTTTGCGTGGTTAAGTGCACTAAAGGCCTCTTGTTTCCTTGCTTTCTGTCCTCTTAGAAGTCGTTGTTTTGGCGTGAAGGAAGAGGATATACTTCTCTATTGCTTCCTCTACACTGTCTTAAATAGTCTTGGTGTGCTTAGTAACTGCATCAAAGCCTTCTCGTTTCCTTGTTTCCTCTCTTAAAAGTCATTGTGTTGCTACCTAGGGCAAGGATGTTTTTTTTTTTTTTTTTTTACAGGAAAGTTCAAAGGCATAAAAAAAGAAAATAATGAAAAAAAAAGCCCGCTATGTATTTCTATGTATTTCTTGCCCGCTTCCTTCTGCGTAGTAAGTGCGGTAAGGAGGTCTTGTTTTCCTGTTTTTGACGGTCACAAAATACTTGTTCTCATATATAGTGGAGTAAAGAATACTTGATTTCCCTTTAAACAGTCGCTGGGGTTCTTCTTTGCGCCTATCTCGGTTATAAGGAACCTTTTACCTGCGGCCTCTTTCATAACGTATCGGATATCATGCTATTTATGCCGTCTTCATCATCACCACAACTACAACTTCCCACTACTGACCCTACTTAACAATTCTATATATACTAACCGTGCACAACTCTACATCATCCCCACAGCCACCCCCATACAATACCTCTCCGTTAATCTAATCTCCATCTCGACTGTAACCCTTTCCTGCACCACCCACCAGTATTGCCACCTCCCACATTATATATACGTACTGTCGCTACCACATGCTGACCACATACTGAACTGTTCTCTAGTATGTGTATTCACCTTATAACCACATACAACACACCTTCACATAACACCACACAATATTCAATAAGTTTTTGCCCATCCACATAATACCACTAACCACATACTCACATCCACACAACATCACTCCACATCGCCCCAGTTCACACATCACTTCATCCACAGTATCACCACATAACCACATAGCATCACTCCACATAACGGCACATACATTATCACACAAGTCCACATAACATCACTCCACACATAACAGCACACGCTCCCACACATCACCCCAGTCCACATATCACACACCCCTTCACCCCCCCAGCCCCTCACTCAGCACCCAGTGTCTGCCTCATTTCCCCTCATGCTAAATAAATACCCCGGCCCGTCACCGCTAATGAGTTCGCGCTGTAAGGCTAAGGATAAAAAATTGTGATGAACGGGCTGCCTCATCTCTTCCCCCTCCTCTTCCTTCGCTTCCCCTCCTCCCTCGGACCGCTTGCTAATGAAAATGGTAACCACACGAACGATGAAAATGAAATGGCTACAATCCTAAATAACTTTTTCGCATCCGTATTTACCGACGAAGATTGTTTATCACCTCAACCGCCGGAGGTTAGAAGGGCCGAAAAGATGTTAGGTGGCGTGCTCATCGTAGAAAGTGACATTTTACGCACAATTGAAAAGATTAAAGTAAGCAAAGCTCCTGGTCCAGACAAAATTACCCCTAGGGTCTTAAAAGAAATCAAACATCAAATTTGTAAACCGCTCTCCATCATATTCAATAAATCTTTAACAGCTGGAAAAGTTCCGTCGGATTGGAAACTTGCAAATGTCACACCAATTTTCAAAAAGGGGGACAAGTCTCATCCAGGAAACTATCGACCAATTAGCCTGACATCTATTGTTTGTAAGTTAATGGAGACTATCATTCGCGACAATATGGTGAAATTCTTCGAAGAAAATAATATAATAAATAATTCGCAACATGGCTTCCGTAGTAAACGTTCGTGTTTGACTAACTTACTTGATTTTTTTTCACTATATTTTTGAGGTGTTCGATGAAAGCAGATCAGTAGATATCATATATCTGGATTTTCAAAAGGCATTTGATAAGGTCCCCCACCAACGATTGCTCAGCAAACTACTGGCGCACGGTATCTCGGGTAACATTCACAATTGGCTTGCGGACTGGCTCTCTGAGCGGAAACAGAGAGTAGTTCTAAACGGTGTTACATCTAACTGGCTCGATGTCAAAAGCGGCGTACCTCAAGGATCAGTGCTTGGCCCCATGCTCTTCTTAATTTATGTTAATGATATCGATGATGGGCTCACTTGCAAAGTATCAAAATTTGCTGATGACACAAAAATTGCTAGTAAAGTAACTGCGACACTCGACGAAGAAGCTTTACAATCAGATATAGATCGACTTGCACGTTGGGCCAATCAATGGCAAATGAAATTTAACGTTGACAAATGTAAAGTGTTGCACATCGGAAAAAATAACAATCGCGTTCGGTACGTAATGAATGGCCAACAACTTTCTGCAGTAAGTAAAGAAAAGGATCTTGGAATCACTATATCAAGCGATTTAAAGCCCGGTCAGCATTGTTCAGAGGTAGTTAAAACTGCAAACAAATTGGTTGGCTTCATCGGACGAGTCTTTAATAATAAATCGGAAAAGTAATATTAAATCTTTATAATTCGTTGGTTCTTACACGTCTAGAGTACTGTGTACAGTTTTGGTCTCCCTACTACAGAAAAGACATAGAAAAGTTGGAACGGGTCCAACGAAGAGTAACAAAGATGATTCCTAGGTTGAGAAATTTGTCATATGAACAAAGGCTTAAAGAAGTAAATTTATTCAGCCTATCAAAACGAAGAATGCGAGGCGATCTAATAGAAGTGTTTAAAATGTTCAAAGGATTCAGTGATATTAATGCGGAAGATTACTTTACAATTGATCGATCAAATAGAACAAGAAGAAATCACAATTTGAAGATAAGTGGTAAAAGATTCTCGTCGCACGAAGCTAAACACTTCTTCTTCAATCGAGTTGTTAATGTTTGGAACTCTCTACCTTGTGATGTCGTTGATAGTACAACAGTTACGGCCTTCAAGAATAGATTAGACAAGTGTTTTGAATCCAACCAGCAACTAAGATATTACTCATTGTCGTAATAACGTTAAGTTCTTTCGAATACTGGTGTCCTTGTCCGCTTTTATCGCCCGGTTAGTGGTAGCAGTAATGGTAGTTCTTTCCTCTTTCCTACATAAATTCCATGCAGTTTTTCCATGCTGCATGGTTCTTTTTCCTTTCCTGCCAGCTTTGGCTGGAGGGATGGGGGGGGGAGGAGCCTTCGCCTTTGCTGTCCTTCATCTTCCACCTTTGATTAGATAGTTAGTGTAGCTTGTCACAAACAACCTCGTAAGGACCAGCAGGTCTGCTGTTGTTTGTTCTTCCTTTGTGTATCTTTGTGTTTGTGTTCCTCCTCCTCCTCATATTCCTCCTCCCCCTCCTCCTCCTCCCCCTCCTCCTCCTCCGTCTCCTCCTCCTCCTCCTCCTCCTCCTCCTCCTCCTCCTCCTCCTCCTCCTCCTCCTCCTCCTCCTCCTCCTCCTCCTCCTCCTCCTCCTCCTCCTCCTACTCCTCCTAGTCCTCCTCCTCCTCCTCCTCCTCCTCCTCCTCTTCCTCCTCCTCCTCCTCCTCCTCCTCCTCCTCCTCCTCCTCCTCCTCCTCCTCCTTCTCCTCGCTAGCGTACAGGCGTAGACGGAAGACAATCCTCCCAGCCGTCTCCTGTGAAGACGGATCACACTTCAACGGATCAAGGGTCAACAACAAGGTTAACATAAAACTGGTGGGTGACAGCATTGTTAGAGAACAACTGACTGAGTTCTGTGGACGAAGTATCAAGAACAGGAGACGCTACTGTATTCCTGGTGCAAAACTACAAGATATAGAAGAAGCGGCAGACCTCGTCTCAGACCGCACGGAACAGGACACACTGTTTTGCACGCTGGCACGAACAACGTTCAAACAACGCGCACGGAGGAAATTTTAGCCGACTACCGACGAGTAATCCGCCGCTACAAGGAGAAGTCACGCCACATCATTGTCTCCGGGATTCTTCCGAGAATCAACGCCTTCACAGGCTTCCACAGAAAGGCGTCAAACATCAACAACAGACTGAAGCACCTCTGTCAGGACGAGGAAGTTTCGTTCGCAAATGTGTGGGATCATTTCTTTGACAACCCCGACCTTTTCCGTCCTGACGGTCTTCACCTCAATGCGATTGGCTCAGCACGGCTTGGTAGGCTGCTGAACGAGGAAGTACTTTTGTACTCAAAAAACTCCGAGCGCGGAGGGGCACCAAAGTATCGTAAACAACCAACCAGTAGAGCCCGCCCATCATACACCAACGCCCCCAACAGAAAACACACGCAGACACCGGACTACTGTGCCTCGAAGCACTGAAGTCAAGAAGGACATTTCTGTCCTATACACCAACGCGCGGAGCTTAATACCCAAACAGGATGAGTTACTTGCCTACGTTGACGTAGAAAGTCCGGACGTGATTGCCATCACCGAAACGTGGGCCACCTCTGACCACCTAATGACCGAATTCTCAATTCCAGGATACGAGAGCTTCTACAAAAACAGACTTCACAAGAAAGGAGGAGGTGTTATCTGTTACGTCAAGAACAAATACCCTGCCGTGGAAGTAACCAAAGGAGACTCAGTGAAATATGACACAGTATATGTTGAACTGGAGACTAGCAAGCACAACAAAATAACGATTGGAACCGTTTACAGACCTCCAAAGCAACAAGAAGCGGACGACGAAGCGCTGTACGAAGAAATCCACACCGTAACGCAAAACAAACAATCAGTCATTATCGGGGACTTTAACTGTGCCAACATTGACTGGACCACGATGATTGGAGATCGGGAGGGTAACAGATTGCTCGAAATGTTAGAAGACACTTTTCTTACTCAGATTGTTACCCAACCGACGAGGGAAAATAACATATTAGACCTAGTACTCGTGAGTGATTCAGATCTCACACGTGAATGTCAAGTCGGCGAAAAGCTGGATGGTTGCGACCATCACCTAATCCGCCTAAAGATCAGAACAGACCATGAACTCACCGAAAACACGTCCAAGATTCCAGACTACAAAAGAGCCAATTTTAATTTCGCTCGTGAGCTGCTAACCCAAACAACTTGGGAACCCATGACCTACACTCCTGTGGACGGAGCGTGGAATGGCTTCAAGAACAAACTCCTGGAGGTAGAGAGAACAACTGTTCCCATGAAGACAAGGAGAACAAATAATGCCACAAGCCCACCATGGATGACTACCCAGGTTCGACGGGCGATTAATTTAAAGAAGAGAAAATACAACTCGCTCAAAGAAAACGGCACTGACGAGGCACGCGAACAATACCATCAAAGCCTCAGAGCTTGCAGAACACTCATTCGCCAGCGTAAACGCGACTATGAAGAGCAAATTGCACGCGAAGCCAAGTCCAACCCGAAAAAGTTCTTCACGTATATAAGAACCAAAAAGAAGACAAAAGCAATATCGGTCCCTTAAAAGATGAAAGTGACGTACTAACACAGGACAGTAGACAAATGGTCGAAATCCTAAACAGAAACTTCGCGTCTGTGTTCACGGTCGAGAATACCCAGTCCGTACCCGAGAGCCCTACCCCACCGATGGGAATCACTCCCCTAGAAATTGGCACAATCGAAGAACGGGATGTGAAGAAGTACCTAGACAAACTCGAGACAAACAAGTCCACCGGACCCGACGACTTGTCACCCAGGCTGCTCAAGGAACTCAAGCAGCAAATCCTCAAGCCACTCACCACCATCTACAATCTGTCACTACAACAAAACAAAGTCCCAAAAGACTGGAAACAAGCGAATGTAACTCCGATCTACAAAAAGGGAGACAAAAGTGTGGCCCTAAACTACAGACCAATCAGCCTGACCTCTGTGGCGGGAAAATCCTCGAGAAGATCATCAGAGACAAACTCGTTAGGTTCCTTGAAGACAACAACATCATTTCCGATGCTCAGCACGGTTTCAGGAACAAGCGCTCATGCTTAACCAATTTATTGGACTTCTTCCAAGGTATCTATGAAAACTGGGATAATCATATCCCCAGCGATGTTATATATCTAGACTTTCAGAAAGCCTTTGACAAAGTGCCACACGAAAGACTCCTCAAGAAACTCAAGTCGGCGGGATTAGGCGGCAATCTGACAGCGTGGATCAAGGACTGGCTCACTGGAAGAAAACAACGAGTTGTACTCAACGGACAGGCCTCCGAGTGGCTCCCGGTCACAAGTGGAGTGCCACAGGGGTCAGTGCTGGGACCCATACTTTTCATCATATATATCAACGACCTAGAACTAGGATTGAAATCCAATCTTTCAAAATTTGCCGACGACACAAAGGTGGGTGGGAAGGCCCTCACAACGGCAGACTGCGAAATTATCCAGAGAGACCTGGACCAGATCACTCGGTGGTCAGAAAAATGGCAGATGTCCTTCAACACTGACAAATGTAAAGTAATGCATATCGGATCCAGAAACAGCAACCACACATACCACATGGGTGGCGAACCACTACATGTTGTGCAAGAGGAAAGAGACCTCGGGGTCACCATCAGCAGTGACTTGAAACAAATAAAACACTGCAAGTCCGCCTGTAAGAAAGCCAATACAATGCTTGGGTTCATATCGAGGGAGTTATGTTATCCTTGTACAATTCGCTGGTAAGACCCCACCTGGAATACGCCGTGCAATTCTGGTCTCCTAATTACAGGAAAGACATTGAATTACTTGAGAGAGTACAGCGCCGCGCCACGAAGATGATACCATCACTGAGGACGAAGCCCTATGAAGAGCGACTCGAGCGACTCAACCTCTTCACGTTGGAAAAGAGACGCCTGAGGGGAGACATGATACAAGTCTTTAAGTACCTGAACAAGCTCAGCAACGTTGATCACTCCAAACTCTTCACGCTACAAACCAACCTGAGAACAAGAAACAACGGAAAAACAATTCAAGCAAAGCGGTGCAATACCGACATCGGCAAGAGTTATTTCTCGAATAGAGTTGTTCGCCACTGGAACAGCCTTCCTGCAGAAATGGTTAGCGCAGAGACCATCAACTCCTTCAAGAAACGCATTGATCGCCACTTTGCTGCATCGGGAGTGAACTGAGCGTTTCCAAGAGGAGATACACAAGTGCTTTAATCCTTCCCTGCAAGCCACTCCTATGGCAAACGGATTGATTGAATTACTGAACGCAGGCAGCCTAGTAATGAGCCAACAGGCTTTCTGCTGCCTGCTAGTCCATGTTTCCATGTTTGGTGAGTTTGGGTGTGTGATGCTTTGTTTTAGGTCTATCATTTCCATTAATTTTAGTTTTTTTTTATTCTTCTGTAGCTTGGAAGTGTTGGGTTCTTGCCTGCCTGATGTTTATTTTTAGGTTTTCTTTTTCTTTAATTTGTTTAGGCTCCTTGACTTTTTTGGTGGCTTTCAAGTGTTGGGTTTTCATGGCTTGCTGTTCATGCCTGTCTGATGTCTATTTTTAGGTCTCTTTTCCATTAATTTGTTCAGTTTTCCAGACTTCTTCATTGTTGTATTATTTTTACCTCTTCTCAATACTTCTCCAGTCTGCAAACTAGTATACCTTGCCTATTTGCCTTAATTTACCTTGTCATGTCTCTCTTAATATGTTTTTTTTTATAATTATAATATCAAATTTTGCCTCCTCATAATACCTCTCCAGGCTACAAACAATACCGTACCAATTTTCCTTGCGTTTTCTATTATTTTACCTTTTAACTTCTTTCCTCGATAGTTTTACCGTTTCTAAACCACATATTGCCCCCTTTTCTGGTACTCCTTCACACCTCTTACGAACCATACCTTGCCAAGCTTCCTAACGTTTTTCTATATTTTTCGTCTTCTCATCTTCCCTCGCAAGCTACTGTTCACACCACATCTCTCCTTACCCAGCCATTTTTCCTTCTCATCCATACGTCTAACTTCAGCAAATCACACCTTACCTAACATATTTAACATATCTCACCGTTTTCCTGCTCATCCTCCTCCGCACAGTACACGCCTTGCCTTATGCAGTCGGCTTTTTTCCCTTGCTCAGCTGTCACCCCTCGAGGCAGGGACGAGCGGCGGGCGGTGAGAAGCGGGCGGCAAGAAGCAAGGGGCCAGTCCGTAGTGGGCGCGAGAACTGGTTAGCACGGGCCCTCATCATCCCCGGCCGGCCCTGCCCCGCCGCGGCAAAAACGGAGTACCGCCGCCGGTCATAAGGCCAAATGGATGTAAATGTAATTTCATCTCTTACGTACCATTCCCCCGCGCACAACAACATGTATTTCTGCGCTTCGGGTTACGCTTTCGTGCTGTATTTTCTGGTGCTGTGTGGTTTTCTTACGCCGTGTGTCTTACTGGCTGTACGTTTGTAGTTAATGTGATCTTTTTTACTGTATTCTGCAGCTGCCTGTGGCTCGAACTGCAGCTGGGAAGTACAAACAGGAATACAGGGGATATTCTATACGCTTATCTGCATGTATATTATTTTTTTTTAGTGTTGTTTGGGATGTTTGACGTTTTCTTGACCTTTTTTGTGTGTGTGTCTTAAAGTGCTTTATGCAAGTATCAGTGGGAAATTTAGTCGATTTTTCATCTCTCTTGTACCGATTCGCGTTGCTCTTTTCTGCTATGTTCATTATTTTTCTAAGGCCAGTGTAGTTTTCTGACTATAACCTCAAGGATTTGTAGACTAAACAGTAGCTACGACGTACTAAAAAATATATATCATAGGGCACGATTAACACGTAGCACACTGGAGGCTACAAAACTAAGAAAGATTACCGAAGTTTAACATTTCAAGAACTACATATATACGCATTAAGCTCGTAATATGATAACAAAAGGCATGAAATGGATGTGTAGGCAAACGCTTTTTCTTACACAAACAGCGAGGATCAAAACAGAGAATGGATACCTGTAGACAGAGATAAAAGAAGAGCTTGTGTACTCATAATTATTGATGTTTGTAGGGAAAGGTGTGAGGGAGAAACGGGAATAGCAAAAACATATGAGAAAACACCATAAAGGATAAAGAACTGAATACAAACATGGGAGAAGAGCTTGAGTATTTATAACGATTGACGTTCGTAGGAAGAGGTGAAGAGGAGCAAGGAAAATAGTAAAAATATATGAAAAAACCTACCATTAGGGAGGTGAGGCTCTGTGAAGGGCGAGGGTAGAGGAACTGAGGGACACGCACGGCTAATGAAAGCTACACGAGGCGGGGTTTGCTGGAGGGGGAGAGAAAAAATATGGGAAAGATGAGCCAGCAAAAAAGTTAACAAATTGGGGATTCCTTTACGACGGAAACAAAAAAGACAAACACGACGGAAACAAAAAAAGGAACAAATGAATCACGACCTTTTATTATTTAGAGGCAAGAACTTACACAACGGAGGAAGAAATAATGGGAAATGGTAAATCGGGTAAACGTTTCAATTCTATAACCGAGAATGTCATGGGGATACCAGCACCGTTAGAAATACATGCACGTTAATTTATAGACACTGATGAATATACGCTAATAAGTATACGTTGATTATCTTACGTTACAATATAGTAATAGTAATGAGGAGGAGGAGGAGGTGGAAGTTATCAAAGGGAAGAAGAATAACCTGGAGAAAAAGAAGAAGAAAAAGAAGAAAGAAGACAGAAAAAAAAGAAGCAATGAAGCAAAGAAGCAGAAGAAAAAAAAAAGAGAATGAGAAAAAAGAAGAATAACGCAAAGAAAAAGGGGAAGAAGGACACATAAGAAAGATAATGAAGAATACTGACAAAGGGGAAATAAAAGAGCCAATTGAAAGAATGACAACGACTCTACATATGAAAGAAGAAGTAAGAAGACAAGGGAAAAAAGAGGAGGAGACTGAAGGAGGAGGAGAAGGAGGAGGAAGAAGAAAAAAAAGAAAAAGAGAAGAAAAAAGAGGAGAAGAAAAAGAAAAAAAAGAAGGAGAGGAGGAGGAGGAGGAGGAGAATGAGAGCTGGGTAAGAGGAGGAAAGAAAGAGAGTAACAGAAGAGGAGAGGAAGGGAGAGGAGGAACTTATAAACACGGGGTGACTGTAACAAGGAGACCAAACAAAGAAGTAACATTTGGAAGAGCAAGAGAGAGAAGAGAGGAGAAGGAGGAGGAGGAGGAGGTGGAAGCGTGCCTTGGGGTTGTGTGTAAACAGAGGGGGAGGGGAGGAGGGAAGGAGGGGATGCAATGGGCTAAAGGGAAGGGAGGGAAGACCTTTTATCAAGGGTGGAAGGAAGTACGGCGGTGTGGGTGCACTGGGATTAAGAGGGGGTGGTTGGGGGAGCAGAGAGAGAGAGAGAGAGGAGGGAGGGGAGGGATGGTGGGAGTGGGAGGAGGGAGGAGGTGTGTGTGTGTGTGTGTGAGAGAGAGAGAGAGAGAGAGAGAGAGAGAGAGAGAGAGAGAGAGAGAGAGAGAGAGAGAGAGAGAGAGAGAGAGAGAGAGAGAGAGAGAGAGAGAGAGAGAGAGAGAGAGAGAGAGAGAGAGAGAGAGAGAGAATAAAAGGAAAAAAATACGAAAAGAAAAAAAATACGAGAGAAAAGAAAGGAAAAAGAAAGAAGAGAAGAAAACGAAAAAAGAGACAAGGATCAAAAGAAGAAAAGAGATGAAAAAGAAAGAAGAAAGAAGTAAGAAAAAAGAAAGAAAAAGAGAAAAAAGAAAAGAGAGAAGGAACGAACGAACGAACTCAGGGTTGCAGGGGTCACGTGACGAACAGGATCAAGGTCCCAGCGGGGGTATACAAGTCGTGTGGTGTAAGTCGTAAGGTTGATAAAGGCTAAAAAATAATAATAATAATAAAAAAAAGAAATACACTTCATCTAATATCCAGCCTTGAGAGGGGAACGAACCCTGACCCATTACCTTTGTGAATCGGATGCGCTAGCCACTCCGCCATCGTAGAGTTGACATGGGGAGTGATTTTAAAGTAATAGGAGAGTAAGGAGAGTGAAAGAAAGGACGGGAAAATATATAAGAAAAGAAGGAATAGAGAAAAAGCTGAAAAAAATAATAAGTAGGCAGAATTAATTGAGAACGGAGGAAAAAAAAGTAAATGAAGGAATAGACAAAAAGCTGAAATAATTATAAGTAAGCTAAAATAGGTGGGAATGGAGGAAGAGGAGTAAAGGAAGAGAAGGAATAGAGAAAAGTCTGAAATAATTATAAGTAAGGAAAAGTACATGAATGGATAAGAAAAGTAAATGAAAAGAAGGATTAGAGAAAAAAAGATGAAGGGATTAGTAAGCAGAAGTAAGTGAGATTAGAGGAAGAAATATAAATGAAGAGAAAGAATAGAAAAAAAAAGATAGACATAATAATTTAGTGAGTAAGGGTGAGCTAGGTGAGGTAAGGGAGCCGTGCCCTCTCCTAACACTCACTCATGACATAGTGAACGGAAGGCCTCGTCATTATGAGTGTCGAAAGCAGCGAGTGTGTAATAAAACGATGCCGGGTTGACTGTTAGCACCCTACCCGAAATTGACCTCTTCCACCCGAAAGTGACCTCTCTTCTGGCATCTTGTTTTTTTTTCTTCTTTTATCAGAACAGCATAACGCGGACTTTTTGTTGGTCTTGCTAATAACAGAAGCCATGAAGCAACGTGAGAGCGAGGAAGAGTCACCCGCCGTCTAGTTCACTCTCGAAGAACCACCTCACGACCGCCTTAAAAACGAGAGATTGTGTTAATGTTACTGTGTCTCTGTTATTGCGGATACAGGTAAAGAATAGTCACTGAAGGCGGGGTTGAGGCCATTGAACTGTGCTGTGAAGGACTAGGCACGCCTTCCCATAACACAGCGGCTAGTGAAGGGAGGTCGCAAGCAAAATGAGAGAGAAAATGTAATGAAATGTAATGATGGTTGAGGTCGCATCGTGGGAAGCCTCGTGGTTTTTCTGCAACATTTCGTTCAATATAAAGTGTAGTAACGTGAGACTGGGGAGCCGGTTTTACAGAGTCATAAATTTGTCAAAGAATATTCTGGCAAACGATCAATTCTTCATAGCTCACAAATATGTCCCATTCAAGGCAATATAGTGAAGACTGCCCGAGTGTCTTGCCGGTGCTAACAGTCACTCCCCTTCAGCAAGAGAGTAAACAACATTCCCTTCAGGACAGAGAGGCTCAACTTTAACCTACCGCTCAGAAAGTAGTGTTTATGTATCTGTTTACTAAGTCTGTCTATAGAGTAACGATGCCAACAACTTTCTCAACACGACAAAATCAATCTTAGACTCCCTCTCGATATCATTGCTTGTGTTTGCCTATCTATGGAGTAATTAAGTGGAGTAACTAATGGAGTTACTAACTAACTATAGCTCATTACGTAGCCTTTTTATGAAGTAGCAATATCCACACACCAAAATCTGTTTAGTCTCCCTCCCGATAAGTGTTTGTCTGTTTGCCTAACTTACTAAGGGAAGAGTTTGTCAATGTCTTCGCTCCTTCATCGCTTTCACTCATTCACTCCATAAGAAGAGTCTACGTACTTGTTTACTAAGCTTGCCTGTGAAGTAACAATGTAAACAACTTTCCCTGCCCCACATTATCAGCCTTAGTCTTCTTTTCAATAAGTGTAGCGTTTGTGTGTTTGCCTAACTTGCTAAGGGAAGTTAATCAGTCTTTTCGCTCTTTCGCTCATAAATTCAATAAGCACTGATCAGATATTTGTCAAGACGGCAAACACCTTTTCCTATAGGACAGAATGTGGTTTAGTTCCGTGGCCCGATGTCCGAATATTTGTCCAACCTGCTACTGAAAGGCTTAATCAGTATCTTCACTCCTTCATCTCTGTCACTGGTAAACTCTGGAACAACCTTTCGCCTACTGTAATCCTTCCTATGGCAAACTATTTCAAGAGCGGAGTATATGAAAACTCTTAAAAATATACTTGATACTACTGAGAGATTTAATCAGTATCTTCATTCCCTCATCTCTGGCACTGATAAACTCTGGAACAACCTTTCGCCTACTGTAATCTTTCCTATGACGAACTATTTCAAGAGCGGAATATATGAAGACACACTTAAAAATATACTTGATGATTCTTTGGCGCATCAGTATTCAATCTTCGTAGCGTTTTTTCAGCTTCTCTTCTAATCTTGAACTGTCGCGTTTTACGGTACAAATAAGCCTGCGACAGCCCGCGCCCACCCAGTCAATACACGCTGTTTATTTTTTCACACACATTGAGCCGATAAATCAAACGGGTTCAAAACAAAGCAGCCTACAAGTATTATTCATGTACGAACACTGACACTGAACTATTGTCTCCCTTTACTCGCCCCGCATAAAAACGATATATATTAGTTTGTCCTTCAACACCCCCCACCCCCCCGCCCGCCCCTTCCCCACCACGCAATGTCGCCGTGTAAGTATTCTGGTACAAGCGTTTGACAGTTGTTCGCGATAATGTAAAAGTCGGCGAGGCTTGCAAAAATATATTAAACCCGATGTCACTAAGAGTAAAACATTATCTTATTTGAGGAATGCTTTTTTTTCCTATTAATATTTGTCCGCGGCGAGGGTAACACGGCCCGGGACAGCTATAATGGATGAGATGTTTAAATCAGCATTATGAGCCGCGTCATTGCATAGAGAAGCAAGGCTGACTGAGGCGTTGAGGCCGCGGGGACGCTTGAGAGACGAGGACTGAAGGCTAATGTTTGTGCTGAAAGGAAGTTGTCTTGGCCCATTATTTTGACAAGCAGCGTTAGACCATTATTTTGACATTAAGCATTAAACCATTATTTTGACAGGCAGCATTAGTCCATTATTCTGACAGGCAGCATTAGTCCATTATTTTGACATGTAGCATTAGTCCATTATTTTGACATGTAGCATTAGTCCATTATTTTGACATGTAGCATTAGTCCATTATTTTGACATGTAGCATTAGTCCATTATTTTGACATGTAGCATTAGTCCATTATTTTGACATGTAGCATTAGTCCATTATTTTGACATGTAGCATTAGTCCATTATTTTCATATGTAGCATTAGTCCATTATTTTGACATGCTGGCTAGAGTAGGTAGGAAGACACCTACCGAACGGGCGCAAGCCACTCCCGGTGAGGTATATATGGGAGGTGAGAAGGGAGATGAAGCCCTCCAAAGACCCTTCCCATGTCCTCACTAACCGTTTCCCTATTGTCTCACCAACACCGGAGAGTAGTTCAGCATGCTCTCTAAAGTCAGATCCTCTCTTTATCCACACCACACTACATTCACACAACATATACACCTTTTCCCAAAATTAAAATTTCAAAATGGCGCACCTACACCAAGCCCCGGAGTCCCCGCCTGGGGGGGACCACAAATTCCCCCAGGGAGGACTCCCCTTCTGGCTGCCGACCCGAGAGGTGTCTTGATAACTCCTCGAACCTCTTTCTTCTCAATTTCTGCAACATTCGCGGTCTTCGCTCTAATTTTCATTCTGTGGAACATCATCTCTCCTCCTCTAAACCTCACCTTCTCTTCCTTACCGAAACACAGGTTTCTGAGGCTACTGACAGCAATCTCTACTCTGTTCCCTCCTACTATCTCTATCCTAAATTTCAATCCAAAGCTGGATGTTGCGCCTACGTGCGCAATGACATCACATGCTCTCGTGCCCACGACCTTGACTCTTTTGAATTTTCCACCATCTGACTAAGACTTCATTGTCATTCTATTACTAAATACATCTGTGCTGTTTATCTCTCACCTAACTCTACGAACTATGTAAAATTCTTTGACTATTTGAATTCTAAAGTGGAGCACATCTTGACCCACTCTCCCTTCGCTGAAATCTCCATCCTAGGAGATTTCAATGTTAACCACCAGCTTTGGCTTCCATCCTCTTTCACTGACCATCCTGGTGAACAAGCCTACAACTTTGCTATCCTCAACGACCTAGAGCAGTTGGTCCAGCACCCTACACGTATTCTGACCGTCTTGGAGACCGGGCCAACATTTTAGACCTCTTCCTTACCTCAAACCCTTCTGCTTATTCTGTCAAACTGTTCTCTCCGTTGGGCTCCTCCGATCACAATCTTATTTCTGCATCCTGTCCTATCGCTCCTGTACACCCTCTGGACCCACCGAAGAGGCGATGCTTCTGGCATTTTGCTTCAGCTCGGTGGGACGACCTGAGGATGTACTTTTCCGATTTCCCGTGGAATGATTATTGTTTCCAGGATAGAGACCCCTCTGTGTGTGCTCAGCGCATCACAGAGGTGATTGTCTCTGGAATGGAGGCATACATTCCTCGTTCTTTCTCTACTCCTCACGCTAAAAGCCTTGGTTTAATCACGCTTGTTCTCGTGCTGTCAATGATAGAGATGTAGCTCACAAAAGGTACCAGAGCCTTCAAACTAATGCTAATTATGAACTTTACATTTCTGCCCGAAATCGTGCCAAATCTATTCTCCGACTAACCAAAAATTCTTTCATTAATAGAAAATGCCAAAACCTTGCTTTCTCTAACTCTTCCCGTGACTTCTGGCATCTAGCCAAAAACATCTCCTCCAACTTCACTTCTTCATCTTTCCCTCCACTCCTCAGTCCATACGCCAACACAGCCGTCTCATCACACTCTAAGGCTGAACTCTTCTCTCAAACAATTTAAAAAAACTCCACTCTGGACGATTCTGGGCATATTCCTCCTACTCATCCCCCCTCTGACTCCTTTATGCCTGTTATAAAGATTCTTCAACATGATGTTTTCTATGCCCTCTCTGGCCTCAATCCTCAGAAGGCTTATGGACCTGATGGAGTGCCTCCTATTATCCTTAAAAACTGTGCCTCCGTGCTGTCACCCTGCCTGGTCAAACTCTTTCGCCTCTGCCTGTCAACATCTACCTTTCCTTCTTGCTGGAAGTATGCCTTCATACAGCCTGTGCCTAAGAAGGGTGACCGCTCCAATCCCTCAAACTACCGTCCTATAGCTTTACCTCCTTGTCTATCTAAAGCTTTTGAATCAATCCTTAACCGGAAGATTCAAAAGCACCTTTCCACTTCTGACCTTCTATCTGATCGCCAGTATGGGTTCCGCAAGGGGCGTTCTGCTGGTGATCTCCTAGCCTTCTTAACTGACTCTTGGTCATCCTCTCTTAGCCGTTTCGGTGAAACTTTGCTATTGCGCTGGACATATCAAAGCTTTTGATAGGGTCTGGCACAAATTTTGCTTTCCAAACTTCCCTCCTACGGTTTATATCCTTCCTTCTGTACCTTTATCTCCAGTTTCCTTTCTGACCGTTCTATTTCTGCCGTGGTAGACGGTCACTGTTCTTCCCCTAAATCTATTAACAGTGGTGTCCCACAGGGTTCTGTCCTATCTCCCACTCTTTTTCTGTTGTTCATTGATGATCTTTCCAAAACGAACTGTCCTATCCATTCCTAAGCCGATGATTCCACTCTGCATTACTCAACTTCTTTTAATAGAAGACCCACCCTACAGGAACTGAACGACTCAAGGCTGGAGGCTGCAGAACGCTTAGCCTCAGACCTTACTATTATTTCCGATTGGGGCAAGAAGAACCTGGTGTCCTTCAACGCCTCAAAAACACAGTTTCTCCACCTATCCACTCGACACAATCTTCCAAACAACTATCCCCTATTCTTTGACAACACCCAGCTATCACCTTCCTCAGCACTAAACATCCTCAGTCTATCCTTAACTCAAAATCTCAACTGGAAACTTCATATCTCATCTCTTACTAAATCAGCTTCCTCGAGGCTGGGCGTTCTGTACCGTCTCCGCCAGTTCTTCTCCCCTGCACAGTTGCTGTCCATATACAGGGCCTTGTCCAGGGCCCTCGTATAGAGTATGCATCTCATGTGTGGGGGGGCTCCACTCACACAGCTCTTCTGGACAAAGTGGAGGCTAAGGTTCTTCGTCTCATCAGCTCTCCTCCTCATACTGATAGTCTTCTACCTCTTAAATTCCGCCGCAATGTTGCCTCTCTTTCTATCTTCTATCGATATTTCCACGCTGACTGCTCTTCTGAACTTACTAACTGCATGCCTCCTCCCCTCCCGCGGCCCCGCTGCACTCGACTTTCTACTCATGCTCATCCCTACACTGTCCAAACCCCTTATGCAAGAGTTAACCAGCATCTTCACTCTTTCGTCCCTCACGCTGGTAAACTCTGGAACAATCTTCCTTCATCTGTATTTCCTCCTGCCTACGACTTGAACTCTTGCAAGAGGAGGGTATCAGTATTTGATCTTGCTTTCGGCCACCTCTTTTGTTTCTTTTTTAGGAGCAGCGAGTAGCGGGCTTTTTTTTTAATTATTTTCTTGTTTGTGTGTGTGTGCCCTTGAGCTGCCTCCTTTGTTGTAAAAAAAAAAAAAAAAAAAAAAAAGCATTAGTCCATTATTTTGACAGGCAGCATTAGTCCATTATTTTGACAGGCAGCATTAGTCCATTATTTTGACAGGCAGCATTAGTCCATTATTTTGATAGGCAGCATTAGTCCATTATTTTGACATGTAGCAATAGTCCATTATTTTGACATGTAGCATTAGTCTATTATTTTGACATGTAGCATTAGTCCATTATTTTGACATGTAGCAATAGTCCATTATTTTGACATGTAGCATTAGTCTATTATTTTGACATGTAGCATTAGTCCATTATTTTGACATGTAGCATTAGTCCATTATTTTGACATGTAGCATTAGTCCATTATTTTGACATGTAGCATTAGTCCATTATTTTGACATGTAGCATTAGTCCATTATTTTGACATGTAGCATTAGTCCATTATTTTGACATGTAGCATTAGTCCATTATTTTGACATGTAGCATTAGTCCATTATTTTGACATGTAGCATTAGTCCATTATTTTGACATGTAGCATTAGTCCATTATTTTGACATGTAGCATTAGTCCATTATTTTGACATGTAACATTAGTCCATTATTTTGACATGTAGCATTAGTCCATTATTTTGACATGTAGCATTAGTCCATTATTTTGACATGTAGCATTAGTCCATTATTTTGACATGTAACATTAGTCCATTATTTTGACAGGCAGCATTAGTCCATTATTTTGACATGTAGCATTAGTCCATTATTTTGACATGTAGCATTAGTCCATTATTTTGACATGTAGCATTAGTCCATTATTTTGACATGTAACATTAGTCCATTATTTTGACAGGCAGCATTAGTCCATTATTTTGACATTGAGCATTAGTCCATTATTTTGACATTGAGCATTAGTCCATTATTTTGACATGTAACATTAGTCCATTATTTTGACAGGCAGCATTAGTCCATTATTTTGACATGTAGCATTAGTCTATTATTTTGACATGTAGCATTAGTCCATTATTTTGACATGTAGCATTAGTCCATTATTTTGACATGTAGCATTAGTCCATTATTTTGACATGTAGCATTAGTCCATTATTTTGACAGGCAGCATTAGTCCATTATTTTGACATGTAGCATTAGTCCATTATTTTGACATGTAGCATTAGTCCATTATTTTGACATGTAGCATTAGTCCATTATTTTGACAGGCAGCATTAGTCCATTATTTTGACATGTAGCATTAGTCCATTATTTTGACATGTAGCATTAGTCCATTATTTTGACATGTAGCATTAGTCCATTATTTTGACATAGAGCATTAGTCCATTATTTTGACATTGAGCATTAGTCCATTATTTTGACATTGAGCATTAGTCCATTATTTTGACATTGAGCATTAGTCCATTATTTTGACATGTAGCATTAGTCCATTATTTTGACATGTAGCATTAGTCCATTATTTTGACATTGAGCATTAATCCATTATTTTGACATAGAGCATTAGTCCATTATTTTGACATTGAGCATTAGTCCATTATTTTGACATTGAGCATTAGTCCATTATTTTGACATTGAGCATTAATCCATTATTTTGACATTGAGCATTAGTCCATTATTTTGACATTGAGCATTAGTCCATTATTTTGACATAGAGCATTAGTCCATTATTTTGACATTGAGCATTAATCCATTATTTTGACATAGAGCATTAGTCCATTATTTTGACATTGAGCATTAGTCCATTATTTTGACATGTAGCATTAGTCCATTATTTTGACATTGAGCATTAGTCCATTATTTTGACATTGAGCATTAGTCCATTATTTTGACATGTAGCATTAGTCCATTATTTTGACATTAAGCATTAGTCCATTATTTCGACATTAAGCATTAGTCCATTATTTTGATAATGAGCATTAGTCCATTATTTTGACATGTAACGTCAGTCCATTATTTCGACACCCAGCCTTCGATTCAGCTGATTTTTGGATAGTTCTTTGCCCATTATTGTGTTACTTCTTCACTTCCCACTTCTGTAACACAAGGATACACGAGGACACCGTTGGAATATTATCCCGCCATTCCCTCCCATCATGTACCCTCCGATTCAAAGCCATGATACAGCACTCCCTGTTCTTTGCCGCCCCGTGACAGGACATTATGGTCGGTATTATGAAACACTTCCACCTCTCCACTTAAACTATTTCTTAAGGCCGGAAAGGAGATCAGTCTGGTTCTAATGAGTGTACATTTAGGTTCATGGTACAGAAGAAGGGGCAGACTATCAGAAGGCTCATAAAACTACCCCTGGAAATGCCCAAATCCATACGAAAGCCTAGTCAAATCTGTGTGCTTGGCCGCCCAAAGGTATAAGAATAGGACCCTATCATTCCTCACCACTATCAAGCTGGTTGGCGGTCACAGTCGCTGGCGAGGTCGGTGCCAGCGACTTGTGTTGGGACGGACTCAACACAGCTCCTTCTGAGTGGAGGCCGTTTTACCCCTAAAAGGGGAATCACTCAACCAATAGACATTAGAAATAGATATATGAGTTGTTGATTGATAGTGTGTGTGTGTGTGTGTGTGTGTGTGTGTGTGTGTGTGTGTGTGTGTGTGTGTGTCCTCTATGAGGCTACTTAAGACACAGCTCCCCCTTGTGGCTTGTTATTAGGAGACGAGTAGGAGGAGAAGGAGGAGGTGGAAGAAGAAGAAGAAAAGGCTAATGATGAGTGAAGGGAAGGGGGAGGAGGAGCAAGACGAGGAGGATTAGCGGATGCTGGAGTTTAAGGAAGGAGGAAGAGGAGGAGGAGGAGGGATACCGAAGAAGGACTTAGCAGCAACTCCTTAAGGGCAAGAAGCGGCGTGCTGGGGGAATGCATAAACACTTTTGCCTTTCCAGCGTCTCTTCTTCACTACCTCATTGACAGCAGGGGCCTTGGCAGGGGTGGGAAGCAGGGGATGGAGAGGAGAGGTAGAGGCAGGAGCGAGGAGAAAAAGATTACCATACACCTTTTTATATTGGCCTGAGCTCACCTTACCTTACCTGCCCTGTACTAATGACTTCCTTAAGCTCACCTTTCATAGCGCGTTACGTGAGAAGGGTGATTATGTACGAGTGTCTTATTTTGGGTCTGGTCCATAGTGTTCATAAGCTTGGCGCCTCACTGGAGACCGAGAGAAAAAAACTAAAGCCTGTATTTTTAAACGTATCGGCCCCTCAGATCGCCTGTTTGAAAAGCTTCTCGTAGAAGTTGCTGAGCTTTTCATAGACTGTTTTGTGATCCTGGTGATAGTTTTACACGACTTCTGCATCTTGAAAGGGAAGCACCCATAAAACCCGGGTAGTCTTCTCTGTGGCCTGTGGAAATAGTCGTAGTGGGAGCCAGGCGTATAAAAATATGGACTTAAGACGTAATGCAAAGGGAAGAAAGAGAAGAAAAGGCTGGTTTGTAACATGAAGAGCCGAGATGATGAATGTGTTATTGGTCGTTATTTCTATAGCGTTCAGAAGCTTGGAGACTTATAAAAGAATGAGAGAAAAAAATTAAGACAGATGAATAGAGGGTAGGGTGAAGAAGGGCTGAGACATAGATAGATTGATAGACAGATAGATGGATAGAGAGATAGAGAGATAGATAGGTAGATAGACAGAGAGAGAGAGAGAGAGAGAGAGTGAGAGAGAGAGAGAGAGAGAGAGAGAGAGAGAGAGAGAGAGAGAGAGAGAGAGAGAGAGAGAGAGAGAGAGAGAGAGAGAGAGAGAGAGAGAGAGAGAGAGAGAGAGAGAGAGAGAGAGAGAGAGAGAGAGAGAGAGAGCAGTAGCATAGCGTCTCGACCACCTGCATCTCTCCCTCCTCTGTGTGATGTGCATGTCCAAAGTATGAGATACCTAACGTGCCTCCTCCTCCTCCTCCTCCTCTCTCTTCAGTCTCACTTTCTTCTTCCTCTCTCATAGTTATCTTTCTTTTTCTTTTCCTTTTTCTTTGTTACATTTCATTCTTCGTTGTTCCTTAATTTCAGTTCTCAGAGAGAGAGAGAGAGAGAGAGGAGAGAGAGAGGAGAGAGAGGAGAGAAAATAATTATGAGGTATGCTTGCTGGTCTATTGCTCATTTGATTTATAGCTGATTATGTCTGATTTTTATTATTATTATTATTATTATTATTATTATTATTATTATTATTATTATTATTATTATTATTATTATTATTATTATTATTATTATTATTGTGTTTGTGTGTGTGTGTGTACTACTACTGCTACTACTACTACTACTACTACTACTACTATCCATGACTACAACAAGTACTACATCATCAGGTGACCAGATGACCGTGGTGTTTGTGTGTTTGTGTGTGTGTGTGTGTGTGTGTGTGTGTGTGTGTGTGTGTGTGTGTGTGTGTGTGTGTGTGTGTGTGTGTGTGTGTGTGTGTGTGTGTGTGTGTGTGTGTGTGTGTGTTCATGTAATGTATTTAGCAAAAAGAAAAAAGGAAGATTAAGCTTGTTTAAAGAATAAGGATGTTAAGTCTCCTAGCCATTTGCTGACAGGCGGGGGACGGATCGGGGCGTGGCGGGGCGAAGGGTGACGGGCGAAGAGGAGGAGGAGAAGGAAGAAGAGGAGGAAGGGAAGATGAAGGAGGAGGTGGAGAAGGAAGCAGAAGAATATTATTACAAAACGAGGGGAGGTAGAGAGAGAGAGAGAGAGAGGAATGTGGGTGATGGAGGAGGAGGAGGAGGAAGGATAAGAAGGAAAGATAAGGAAGATGGGAGAGATAAATGGAGAAGGAAGAAAATATGTGCATGTATAAATAAACGGAAGAGGAGGAGGAGGAGGGTCAAGAAAAAGGAGAAGGAGAGAAATAAGGGAAGGGAAAGGTTGTTAAAGAAGAAAAAGGAGAAAAACAAAAGACAGACGAGGAAACGTTAAGAAAATGGAGGAAAGGAAGAAAGAGAAAAATGAGATAAAGCAAAAAAAAAAAACACGAAGGGAGGAAGAGGAAGAGGAATGGCATACATAAAGTGAAATAAAGGAAAGATAGACGAAATAGATAGATAGATATAAAGATAAATAGAGAGAGATAAAGAAGAAAAGAGAACGAGAGAGATGAAGTAGGGACAGGAGAAGGGAAGAGGAGGAAGGCAGTAAGGAAGAAGTGTAGGAGTGACCGAGGAAGGGAGGGAGGGAGAGAAGTGGAAGGGGAGGAGAGCTCAGTCGGTCGGTTGGTCGGTCAGGTGTTTGCTAGGTCGAAGTCTAATAATGATGGAAGTGAATAATAGCAACAGAAAACACGAGATAAAACAAGGCAAGAGGAACACACCATATAAATCAACGAGCGAGTGTGCAATCTGAGCTTATAAGGGCGAGCGATCGGCGGCCTTATTTGACTTCTTGATGTAAATTTGACCCGGTTTAGGACACCGATTGCAAGCTGAGTGTTTCTTTGCGAGATTAAAAAATGTTGGGGTGAGAGAGAGAGAGAGAGAGAGAGAGAGAGAGAGAGAGAGAGAGAGAGAGAGAGAGAGAGAGAGAGAGAGACAACACACACACACACACACACACACACACACACACACACACACACACACACACACTCAACACACACACACACACACACACACACACACACACACACACACACACACACACACACACACACACACCTTCTAATCCTCCCCTTCCCCCTTTCCACACACACTTAAGTCTTCCATCTTCACGACGCGGCCTCTATCTTACTGTTTCTTATTCGTATTGCCGCGGTAACACTTCGCTCGGTTATTTATCACGTCCCTGACTCGAGAGGCGCGCTACAACATGCTTTATTCCTGACCCTCCCTGTGTTTTTGTTTTTTTCCCTTTTTGTGTTATTTTTCTTCCCTCGCTTCCTTTTTCGCGCGTCCAAGGTCACGGGCGCCATAAACCAAGCGGCAAATAGATCGTCTGGTTTATTTGTGGCCGCCGCGAGATAGATGTATGGCGGTGATATCGAGTGTGTGTGTGTGTGTGTGTGTGTGTGTGTGTGTGTGTGTGTGTGTGTGTGTGTGTGTGCGTGTGTGTGCGTGTGTGTGTGTCTTACTGTCTATCCGTCTTTTTTTTTGTCGGCTTGCCTCGCCTCCTCCTCCTCCGCCTCGGCTTTCCAGGGTCCCGATGGCGTCAAGATAAGCTCCGATAATCTTTCTTTGTTTATTGGTGACCGGTTGGTCGGTTGCTGGATGTGCCTTGCTCCGCGCCCGGCCTCGTGTGGCGTATGTCTGTGTGGCTGTATGTGGATGTTTATGCATGAAGTGGTGTATGTCTGTATATCTGTATGTGTGTGTATGTTTCTATGGCCTTGGATGTATGAATGAATATGGTGTGTCTGTATTTCTCTGAGAGTATACGTCTGTGTGTGTGGGTGTATGTATTGGGATTATGTATGACTGTCTATGGAGTCTAAATATCTGTCTTCGGAAGAAAGGAGGTAAACAAATAGTTCAATGTGATGACTGTTGACTATTGCATTAAACTTATCAGCATCAACAAGGGAAGCAATCTGGAAATGGATGAGGCTACGTATATTGAACTCACTCATCAATGCCTACATGTTTTCCTTTCCTCATTATGCTATATAGTCTGTCAGTGAAGGGAATAAGAGAGAGAAGAATATATGAAGAGGGTAACGCTTGCTTCTCCTCTCCCTAGACTAAGATATAAATCCTGCTTGCCGATGTCCTGTGTTTTATGTCCGTTTTGGTTTTCTCCCTCGTATCTCTCCTTGGCAGGGCCGTGATTGCATTGGATCGGCCTGATAATCTTCTTATATTTTTAGGCGATCGTATTCTCCTCCTTCCCCTGTTTGTAAGGTTCGGTACTGATGTCGTATTGTATATGCTCTTTTGTTTTCTTCGCTTTTTTCGTCCTTCGGTGTTCTGATGATGGTCATTTTTGCTTCTTGGTTCCCCTCAATAAACAATCTTTCTGTATTTATTAGCGATCGATTGCTGTTCTTAACCATGTATTTAAGGGATGATTGTGATGTCGTATGTTATAGCTCTCTTGTTTCCTCATTTTAGGCTCGGTGTTCTACTGGACATGGCCGTTTTAGCTTCTCATTTTCCCTCAATAAACAATCGTTCTGTATTTATTAGTGATCGGGTGCTGTTCTTTCCCGTGTATTTTAGGGCTGATGGTGATGTCGTATGCTTTGTGCCTGTGTTTTCACCTTCTTGTCTCGTTTTTACTGGTCATGGTCGTTTTTGCTTCTCGATTCCCCCTCAATAAACAATCTTTCTGTATCTATTAGCGATCGGGTGCTGTTCCTTGCCATGTATTTTGGGGTTGATGGCGATGTCGTATGCTTTGTGCTTATGTGTTCAGCTCCTTGCCTCGTCCTTTTTACTAGTCATGGTCGTTTTTGCTTCTGGATTCCCCTCAATAAACAATCTTTCTTTATTTATTAGGAATCGGGTGCTGCTCCTTCCTGTGTATTTAAAGGCCGATGGTTATGTCGTATGCTCTGTGCTTATGTTTTCACCTTCTTGTCTCGACGATTTTACTGGTCATTGTCGTTTTTGCGTCTGATTCCCCCAATAAATAATCTCTCAGTATTTATTGGCGATCGGTTCCTGGCGGCGGACTCGTAAATTAGGCCCCGATGACGCCGATGACGCCCCCGATAGCCCGAGAGTGTGAGGCGGTGGGCGTTTTTTGTGTGTTCCCGATGGCGCCAGATAGATGACTCGTTTCCGTGTGTTTTGGGCCGTGTGTTGTGGGTTTGTACGTAAGGCCTTCTCGCTGTTCTGTTCCTTCGTTCCTGGTTTGTCTGCTGCTGTCTGTGAGGCCAGAGTGCTGGTTTGTTGCTTCGTTCTTGGTTGTCTGGCGGTGAAAATCTTGTATGTGGGGAGTTTGAAGTGAATATTAGTAAGGTCATTTGTTTTCTCTCGTATGTATTGTTCTTGTGGGTTCGTACGTAAGGCCTTCTCGCTGTTCTGTTCCTTCGTTCCTGGTTTGTCTGCTGTTCGAAGTCTTGTACATAAGGGAGTGAGCTGAGTTTATTAGTACAGCCTTTCTTCTTCTTTCCTGTGTATGTATGTAAGGGTTCTTGTAATCTTTCCTATGTATTGTTCACGTGTGTTCGTACGATGAGGCCTTAGTGCTGTTTTGTTCCTTCGTTCTTGGTTGTCTCTCATTGGAAGTCTTGTACATAGAGAGCGTGAAGTGAATATGTGAGTGGGTCTTCTTGTATTTTTTTCTGTGCATTTTGTATTTGTGTATATATTGCTGGATTCTCTGAGACGGCTCGAAAGAGTATGCGAGAGGCGTTATAAATCTTTCCTGGTGCTTGTCTTGTTGGTATGCGTGAGTCTTTACATGTATCTTGTCTATATGTTTATTTTCACCTGGAACTCCCCGACGGATACTAACACCCTGCTCTGCCCATCCCGACGTTATAACATACAGTGCTACACAACCTTGTCCGTCAGTTATTAGTAAGCGTGCTGCCTCCTTATCATCATTGTTTCTTGCTGTGAGTCCTGAGAGATCCCCGATACCCTGCCAGGCTTGTTGGTGTCTCGCGCTGATCAGTTTTGCGACATTGATTACTCGTGTGATATCCTGATAGTCCGTGCGAGGTGGTAATGTGTGTGCTTTGGCGACTCCTAATGATTACTCGTGTAGTGTTCTGATAGTACATGAGGGGTGGTAATGGGGGTGTTTTGGGGGGAGTCCGGTATGTGGTTATTTCTCTGTTTTCTGCTCACCTGCAAGTTTTGACTACTCCAGTGTCCAACAAGTTAGGTGTGTGATGTACTGATAGGCTTCTTTAGGTGGTAATACGTTTCTTATCGATGTCCCAGAGTATCATTAACTCGGCGTCTAAATGGCCCTCAGAATCTTCAAGGTGTAATAAGATTCTGTTAGCACCATGATCCCCTTGGGCTTTACATGAATAACTCTTTTTGTCTTCTCGTAGGCTTGATTTGATCCCTCTAATGCTCATATGAATTTCCTAGTTCTTTTCTTTTCGGCAGTAGTGTTAGTGATATGCATTCATCTGCGAGTTCAGGGAGCGCCAGTGCCCTTAAGTTTCATGTAATAACCGGACCTCCTTCTCTTACAAGATCTCTAAGTTCCACGTAATGCTTCTCTTTCTCATCCAAGGTCTCTGTGACGTATATTACTCCTCCTTCTCTCTTCCTAGATCTCTTAAGTTTCATCTAATGTTCCTCTTATTCATCCAAGCTCTCTTATATATAATTCTCCTACCTCTTCCAAGGCCTCTTAAGTTCCATGTGATGCTCCTCGTTCTCCTTCAAGATCTTAAGTTTCATGTAATCCTCCTCTTCCTCCTCCAAGATCTCTGTTTTATATAATGCTCGTCTTTGTCTTCTGTCGAGAGTACAAGCAGCTCTTTTCGTCTCAAGGTCTTCGCGTGTCGGTCCCACTTCTCGATGGCGCCGATATTCGTGTAATTCTCGTGCGCCGATCATCTGTTTGCCGCGCGGGCGTCCCAAGGCGCCCCGATAAGTCAGTCTTTCGCATGCCGATCGTCCGTTTCTTGGCAATCCCGATGACGGCTGATAGGCTGCGCTCCTCACCCGCGGGAGACGATCAGGAGGAGGAGGAGGAGGAGGAGGAGGAGGAGGAGGAAGACGAGGCACAATTTACCTTTACTTGCCTTTTTTTTTTTTTTTTTTTGCATTTACAGGTTTGAATCATTCGCCGAAGTCCATATTTTACTTTTTAATCATATACTCCTTTGTGTGTGTGTGTGTGTGTGTGTGTGTGTGTGTGTGTGTGTGTGTGTGTGTGTGTGTGTGTGTGTGTGTGTATGGCTGTCTCTGTCTCCCTATGTCTAGCTAGCTTAACTATGTATGTATGTGTATTTGTGTATGTGTGCGTATTTGTGTATCGGTTCTATATCTATATCTATATCTATCTATCTTTATGTGTGTGTATTTATGTATGTGTGAATGTCTGCAATATAAACTTTCCCTTCCCAATGTCTCGGTGGGCGGCAGGAAGCATGCGAGAGAGAGAGAGGTCGGTCGTTGGGTCGCGGCGGCGTTGTAAATAATGGCAATGATCGTCCACGGGTTTGTAAGGACCCCGCGCGCCTTGTATCTGCGGCGAGGATCGTGAAGTAAACATGAGCCGTGTACGAGGTCGTGGGGAGTCTGGTTCGTCGTCTTGGGAGGGGAGGAAGTGGGGAGAGGAATGGTGGAGTGTTGCAAAGACGGCTGAAGAATAGACGAAAGCTGGAAACTATATAAGGGAGATAATGCAGTAAGGGAAGGGAGATATGAAGTAAAAAGAGGCAGGAAGATGAGGAGGGGGAGAAAGAAAGAGGGGGAGGGAGATTAGAAAAAAAAGAGGTTAGGAAAAGGGGTAGAGGTAGGGTGTATGTTCGTACGTTCATCAGGGCAGGAACACGAGAAGGGTTATGATGGGGTGGGAGCCGCGGCTGACCCATCCATCTTAGCCCTCCTCCTCGCTTAAGGGGGGTGTCTTGCTTGCCCTGTGTGTGTGTGTGTGTGTGTGTGTGTGTGTGTGTGTGTGTGTGTGTGTGTGTGTGTGTGTGTGTGTGTGTGCGTGTGCGTGTGTGTGTGTGTGAATATGTAAAGTATCGAGTGTTTTATGAATATACTCCACACTTTTTTCTTTATTTTTGCGTATTTCATCCATCGTGTTCTGTTTAGCGTAGTTTATCCTATCCCCCTTTTCTTTTTAATGTTATATATCACGAGGTCTTTATTCCACATACTTTTTGGTTATCTTTTTCCATCGTGTTCCTTTTAGTGTAGTTTATCCTCACGTCTGTTTTCTTTTTTGTCTTGTAATCGTATATTTCACAAAGTCGATATTTCACGTCGCTGGTTGGCATGCAAATATTCTGCCTTTTCTCTCTCTATTTCTATCTTTTCCTTTTTTTTTTTTTCTTTTTTTTACATATAATCTTCGTTTTCTCTTTATTTTGCTTTTCCTTTTTCTTTTTCTCTTTTTTCTCCTATACAAACGTTCTTCCTTTTCTTTGTTTTACTTTTCTATTCTTTATCTTTTTATTATTATTTTGTTTCTACTTTTCAGCTTTCATCACATTTTTCTTTCTTATTTTCTTCTCCTTTTTCTTTCATTTCCATTTTTTCTCTCTCCGTTTTATCTTAGCTTTTCCTCATCCATCAGATCTTTCTCGCTCTCCTCTGTTCGCGTCGGGTCGAATGTTTCACTCTGGATGTTGTACACGGATGTTTCAATGTTCACTACACGCGTTTCTGGCCGGCAAAAATATATATCCATTCTTCTACTGTTTATTCTCCTTGTTCCTATCTATTTTCCGTCCATCCATTACTCTGGTACGCTCAATTAAGAAGTTGCATGTTTTCCTTTCTAACTTTGATGGGTTAAATGTGTGTTTTTTTTTCACTTCGCTGTGGTCTACTGAAGCTGGTGGTTTTTTTTTGTTGTTTGTTTCTAATACTTTTTTTTTGTTTGTATCTTTGTTTCATTTATTTGCCATCATTTTTATGCTTTCTTCTCTCCGTTTCTGGAAGTTAAATCGATAACTTTATTTTTAGTTTTTCCTGTATCTTTTTTCTTCCACACCTCCATCCATTCTTTAATTTTTACCTTTTAGTTTTAATCTATTCTTCTATTTCATCTATATATCGTTCAACTATTTTTATTTAATATCCAACCTTCTCTTCTCTTGATTTTTTTCTTCTTTTATTTATTTTAATCCATTCTCTTATTTTTTTCCGGCATGACGCTGTTTCTCTCTTGTTATTTTCATGTACCTCTTCCTATATTCCTCTCTCCATATGTTCGTCTTTTAAATCCATTCATCTATTTCTTCCGTCTGGTAAGCCGCTATTTCCCCTCATCCATCCATCACTTTCCTACGCCAGCCGATACTTCTTTTCTCATACATTATTTTTTCCTTCCCTATGTACTCAGCTCATCCCGCGGTTACCTTGCCAGCCAGTCTTCCTACCTACGACCGTCTCCTGTTTACCCTCTAATAGCACACACACACACCACACACACACATGCTCCCTCCTCCTCTTCCTCCTTCTCCTCCTCGTCTCCTGCAGCTCCGGGAATTACTTTAGTATGCAAACGATTTTTTGATCAACCAAGCGTTTAGGTGGCGATTTTATATTCGGCCCTTATTGAAAGCTACGACTCCCTTAAGACTCCTAAGCACGGGTGTTGAGGCAATATTCGCTGGCATCTATTTACATCGCGGACGAAAATTACCCTCGTATGAAAGCCGATGGACAGATTAGATAAGCAGATTTAAGGAGATAACGCGATGAGGGAGAGTTAGGCAAGCATGAAAGTTGATAGCAGCGACGCAGGGCCAGAAAAATGCGCAACTGAGAGGTGCTGAAGGAGGGAATGAATATACATCGTCTCAATGGGTAATATAGATTAAATTAGTAGATCATGGAGATAACGCGATGGGGAGAGGGAAGTCAGCAAGCCAGTAAGTAAGTATGAGACACGCGGAGGCCGGCCAAGGGAAAAAACTAGCTAAATGAAAGGTTGTGAGAGAGAAAATTAATATACATCGCCTCATTTGAGTATTACATAGATGATGAGATAAGAGGATTAAATAATGGAGCAGTAGGGAGGGAGAGTTGTAGGCAAGTAAACAGAGCAGACCAAGCGAGGCAGTACAAGGGAGGAGGAAGAGGGAGAGGAGGAGATGAAAAGGACGAAGATGCTAGGACGAAAACACTGATAAAAGGAGACATAGAGGAGGAGAGAATTAATGTATATGTACTTAGCGCTTCATAGGAAGACTAAATAAGTAGATTAGAGAGATGAAACACGATAGATAGATAGATAGATAGATAGAGAAAGACAGACAGACAGACAGAGATAGAGAGGACGAGCGAACGAAAGAAGAACCAGAAATCAAATAGAAAGTTAAGTAAAAAAAATGGAAGAGAGAGAGAGAGAGACAGAGAACAACAGACAGAGAAGACGAACAAGCGGAAACCCAGACCCCCAAAAACGAAAAAAAATATATTGAAAAAAAAATGAAAGGAGAAGATGGAGCAGCAGGAGAAAAAAAAGAGGAGGAGGAGGAGGAAGCAGGAGGAGGTAGTGAAAGAGAAAATGAATATATATCGCCTGCTTGAGTAATATTCGTGGGCGTCGTCCCCGCGCCAGAGAGTAATACAGCGCCGGGCCAATACTTTATCCACGCCAGCCCAATATTTAGCTCTTAGTGGACGGTATTACGGGAGGCTGCGGGCCGGCGCTCCACTCTTTCCCGACATAATTAGATCGTAAAGTGAGGGATCCAATCTCGAGCTTATCTCCCTGACGAGGGAGACTGCGAAGACAAGTAGGAGGAGATGACGAAGGGAGATGAGCAGAGAAGAGGGATGAGGGAGAGGGATGCAGGTGAGGAAGGGAGATGAGACGTGAAGGAGAGAAGGATGGAGGGAATTATTGTGTAAGGGAGGAAGGGAGAGTGGGAGGGAAAGGGGGTTGTGAGGAGAGAAGAATGAAAGTAAGAGTAGGAGGGAGGGAGGGAGGGAGGGAGGGAAAAGAAGGAGGAAGGGAGGGAGAGGAAGTGTTATGAGATGGAGGGATGGAGGAAGAGGTAGAGGGAATGCACGATAAGTAAGAATAAATAAGAGAGATGAAGGAAAAAGGAGAGAAATGAGGGATGAGGAAACAACGGATAGGTAAAAGGGAGGGAGGGAGGGAAGAAAAATAGATGAAGGAGAGAGAGCAGATGAAGAACTGGAGGAGAAGAAGAAGAAGGGCAAGAACAATAGCAAGAACAAGAAGAGGATGCAGAAGGAAGAGAAGAGAAAAAGTAAGTAAGAGAAATGATAAGAATAATAACAAGAAGTACAAGAAAAAGAGAGGAAGACGAAGAAATACGAGAAGAAAAGAAATGCAAGAAGAAAAGAAGAAGGAAAGGTAGTAATGAAAATAAGAAGAATAAGAAACAGAAGAAAAAATAAAGAAACGGAAGTAGGAGATGAAAAAAAGAAGAAGGAAAAAGATAAATAAAAAGCAAGAAAGAGGGAAGGAAAGAAAGAGAGAAAGACAAGTGGAAAAAGTTGTATCAGAAAAGAATATAAAGAAAACAGAAGAAAAACGAATGCCATGTTTCTTAAAGTACTTGTAATAATAATAATAATATGAATGTGAATATATAAGTGACTACCATCATAAGTTAACGTAGAAAATTTTTGACTGAAAGGATTGCAAAGTATGAAGAGAGTAAATAAAGAAAAGAAAAAGAAAGAAAATACGTTAAATGCGCATACCGAAGCATTATTTTAGAAGGTATGATGATATAGACTTAAAATACTTGCACAACAACCTCACGTAACAAAGTGTGAGCATGTTTTAAAGCGCTGAAGGGAGGAGGAACATGTACCAGGTAAACAAATGGAAATAGTCGAGTAAAGCGTCAGAAGGGAGGAAGAGAAAGGTCTGGAAGAGAGGAAATGGTTAAGGAAATATAAATGGAAGGAAGGTCAACAAAATAGATTGTGAAAGTGGAAATGAAATATGAGAGGACTAAGAAGGGAAGAAAATGGAAAGAAACGAAGAAAACAAAAGCAATAAAACAGAATATGCATCACAAGAAGAAGGAACAGCAATAAAATGATCTTAAAATATGAAGAAAAAAAATATAGAAAAAAAATAACAGCCGTAAGGAGGGGAGTGGAATTTGAAGGAAGGAAGAAGAAGATGAAGAAGAAGGAGACGAAGACGAAGACGGAGAACAAGAAGAACAAGAAGAATAAAAAGAGGAAGCAGAAGACGAGGACGAAAAAGAAGTAAAACAACAACAACAGCATCAACACGAACAACAACCACCACAAAATAAGAAACCCAAGCAATACAATGATAAGCTCGTATATACCATAAGTAAAAAACAGTAATAACATGGGTGCCAAGAGCTTCTGTTTACCATGATGTATCATGGCTGTAGCCCTCAGTGAGACCATCGCGGCGAGGTGTTAGGAGGGGGCAAGAAGCGAAGGAGAGGAGGAGGAGGAGGAGGAGGAGGAGGATAAAGAGCAGCGTGTAATAACTGAAGAAAAACAGTGGAAGGAGCGGAGGATGCAAGGAATGGAATGGAATGAGGAAAAGAAAGGAAGGAAAGCACAAGGAAATTGAAAAGGAATGGATGGTGAAAGGGGAGGAAAGGGAATGAGAGGGGAAAGGAGGAGAGAGGAGAAGTCAGAAAGAAGGAAAGAGGGGAATGAGAGCAGATAAGGGGAGGAACAGGTGGGAAGAGAAAGAAGGGAGGAGAATGGAGATAGAATGGAAGGAAGGAAGGGGAACGAGGAGACATGAGGGGAGGAGGAGGACAACAGAGGAAGAATGAATGAAGGAAAGGAAGAGAAGGGAAGGAAGAGAACAAGAGGAGACATAAGGGGATGAGGGAAAAGGGGTGAGGGAAGAATGGAATGGAACGAGGAAAAGGAAGAGAAGAAGGAAGGAAGAGGAACAAGAGGAGACATAAGGATGAGGGAAAAGTGTGGAAGAATGGAACGAGTGGAAAGGAAGGGAAGGGAAGGAAGGAGAATGGGAACGGAGGAGACAAGGGGAGGAGGGACAGGTGGGGAGGAATAGAAGGGAAGGGGAGAAGGGGAACGAAAGGAGACAAGGGGAGGAGGTGGGACAGGGTGGGAGGAATAGAAGGAAGGGAGGAAGGGAACGAAAGGATACATAAGGGAAGGGAGGAGGGGTGGGGAATAGAGGAAGGAAGGGGAACGAAAGGAGACATAAGGGGAGGAGGAGGAGGACAAGGTGGAATAGAAGGGAAGCGGAAATACTAGCGATGTACGAGACATAAGGAGGAGGAGGACAAAGGAGTGAGAGAGCTTGGAAATACCAACGTGCAAACAGAAGTTTTTTTACCGAGGAACACAAACACACGTTAATGGGATTCATGGGATAAAAACACATTGAAACAGTGAAGAAAACGCCGCATAAGAAGAGCACGAGCATCAAAGACCTGACGAAGAAAGAGGAAAGAGAGAAATGCTAATAAAGGGGAGAAAGGAGATGAAGAGAAGACTAACAGGGAAATATGATGAAGAAAAGAGTGAAAGTAGAGAGAAGGGTAAAAAAAAGAATGGTGTAAATGTGATGAAAGAAAGAGTGTAAATGTGATGAAAGGGGCAGGGAGGAGGAGGAGGAGGAGGAGGAGGAAGAACGAGTGGGTGGAGGAAAACAATAATATGAATTTCCGTTATGAAGGAGAATGAGGAGAAGCGAATGGAGGAGGAGGAGGAGGAGGGAGGGGGAGGGAGGAGGAGGGAGAACCTTGAGTGGGTGGAGGTGAACCAGATATGAACAAGCGTTAGTGAAAGAGGGCCAATAGAATGATGTGAAGGCGAGGAGGAGGAGGAGGAGGAGGACCAGCGGTTATATGGAGGTGACTACAGATTTGATAAAAAAATGAAGAATAAAGCCGTAAGGAATTAAGCTTTTAAAGAATTATTGGAAGATGAAGAGGGTGGGAGGTAAGAGAGGAGGAGGAGCAGGAGAAGAAGAAGAAGAAGAAGAAGAAGAAGAAGAAGAAGAAGAAGAAGAAGAAGAAAGAGAAGAAGAAGAAACAAAACTAAATACAAGAAATAGGAGGAGGAGGAGGAGGTGGTTGGGAGGTGACTACAGATGTGGATATAGGAAGTTAGAAAGGACAGATGGAAATGAATGAGGGGATAAAAAGGAGGAGGAGGAGGAGGAGGAGGAGGGAGGAGGAGGAGGAGAGTGGTTAGGAGCAGAACTATCAGATGTAAACATGCATTACTAAGGGCACAAAAAGAAATAATAATAAAGTGCCTGCTACTGTAAGCTCCCAAAAGAATCAAAAGAATGGTAATGAAAGATAGGCTGCTTCGGGAAGCTGAGGAGGAAGACGAAAAATGCACCGTATATATCTTGTACAAATAAAAGCCGAAGGTCTTCGAGCTTCAACGTCATAGCAAAGAGTTCGGGTGTTGATTCGTTGTTCTTTTCGTTATCGAGTAATAAGATTAACGTCAATATGTTTTCAAGCGATGATTTTCTGGCGTTACTTATTTCGGGGAGTTATTTGTCTGCGTGCCAGAACCCAACTTTTCTCTCAAACCATCAATGGATTTGTGAAGGAGTCGCCATGATATTTTTCCCTTGCTTTTTTCGTGATAAATTTTGCGAATAAATTGCAGATGTATTTCTCCGGACGTGAATTCATATTTTTGTTTCGGTTCTGTTTAGTTAGTTTCCGGTGAGAGTTCAATGTAATTTTTTAGTGCCAGGTACGCGATTCAGTAGTAGCTGCTGCATTTTTTCTTTTACCTTTCAGCGGACGTTAATCAGGCGCTCGTTAGTACCCTGTCTAGTTAACGTGTAAAATGTCAAAGACTTGTTTGGGGCACGTAATTAATTGATCAAATTAAAACGGAAGATTTTGAGGTAAATTGTGTTAGATAGTTTTGTATTAGTACCTGATAATAGATACTACTACTACTACTACTACTACTACTACTACTACTACTTTTTTTTTTTTTTTTTTTACAGCAAAGGAGACAGTTCAAGGGCACAAAAAAAGTAAACATTAATAAATAAAAAAAGCCCGCTACTCGCTGCTCCTAAAAAGAATCCAAAGAGGTGGCCGAAAGATAGGTCAGTTTCGGGAGGAGAGGTGTCCTGATACCCTCCTCTTGAAAGAATTCAAGTCGTAGGCAGGAGGAAATACAGATGAAGGAAGATTGTTCCAGAGTTTACCAGCGTGAGGGATGAAAGAGTGAAGATGCTGGTTAACCCTTGCATAAGGGGTTGGACAGTATAGGGATGAGCATGAGTAGAAAGTCGAGTGCAGCGGGGCCGAGGAGGGGGAGGCATGCAGTTAGCAAGTTCAGAAGAGCAGTCAGCGTGGAAATATCGATAGAAGATAGAAAGAGAGGCAACATTGCGGCGGAATTTAAGAGGTAGAAGACTATCAGTATGAGGAGGAGAGCTGATGAGACGAAGAGCCTTAGCCTCCACTCTGTCCAGAAGAGCTGTGTGAGTGGAGCCCCCCCACACATGAGATGCATACTCCATACGAGGGCGGACAAGGCCCCTGTATATGGACAGCAACTGTGCAGGGGAGAAGAACTGGCGGAGACGGTACAGAACGCCTAGCCTCGAGGAAGCTGATTTAGTAAGAGATGAGATATGAAGTTTCCAGTTGAGATTTTGAGTCAAGAATAGACCGAGGATGTTTAGTGTTGAGGAAGGTGATAGCTGGGTGTTGTCAAAGAATAGGGGATAGTTGTTTGGAAGATTGTGTCGAGTGGATAGGTGGAGAAACTGTGTTTTTGAGGCGTTGAAGGACACCAGGTTCTTCTTGCCCCAATCGGAAATAATAGTAAGGTCTGAGGGTAAGCGTTCTGCAGCCTCCAGCCTTGAGTCGTTAAGTTCCTGAAGGGTGGGTCTTCTATTAAAAGAAGTTGAATAATGCAGAGTGGAATCATCGGCGTAGGAATGGAAAGGACAGTTCGTTTTGGAAAGAAGATCATCAATGAACAACAGAAAAAGAGTGGGAGATAGGACAGAACCCTGTGGGACACCACTGTTAATAGATTTCGGGGAAGAACAGTGACCGTCTACCACGGCAGAAATAGAACGGTCAGAAAGGAAACTGGAGATAGAGGTACAGAGAGAAGGATAGAAACCGTAGGAGGGTAGTTTGGAAAGCAAAGATTTGTGCCAGACCCTATCAAAAGCTTTTGATATGTCCAGCGCAATAGCAAAAGTTTCACCGAAACGGCTAAGAGAGGATGACCAAGAGTCAGTTAAGAAGGCTTGGAGATCACCAGTAGAACGCCCCTTGCGGAACCCATACTGGCGATCAGATAGAAGGTCAGAAGTGGAAAGGTGCTTTGAATCTTCCGGTTAAGGATTGATTCAAAAGCTTTAGATAGACAAGAAAGTAAAGCAATAGGACGGTAGTTTGAGGGATTGGAGCGGTCACCCTTCTTAGGTACAGGCTGTATGAAGGCATACTTCTAGCAAGAAGGAAAGGTAGATGTTGACAGGCAGAGGCGAAAGAGTTTGACCAGACAGGGTGACAGCACGGAGGCACAGTTTTTAAGGACGATAGGAGGCACTCCATCAGGTCCATAAGCCTTCTGAGGATTGAGGCCAGAGAGGGCATAGAAAACATCATTTTGAAGAATCTTTATAACAGGCATAAAGGAGTCAGAGGGGGGATGAGTAGGAGGAATATGCCCAGAATCGTCCAGAGTGGAGTTTTTAGAAAAAGTTTGAGAGAAGAGTTCAGCCTTAGAGATAGATGAGACGGCAGTGTTGCCGTCAGGACTGAGGAGTGGAGGGAAAGATGAAGAAGTGAAGTTGGAGGAGATGTTTTTGGCTAGATGCCAGAAGTCACGGGAAGAGTTAGAGAAAGCAAGGTTTTGACATTTTCTATTAATGAAAGAATTTTTGGTTAGTCGGATAATAGATTTGGCACGATTTCGGGCAGACATGTAAAGTTCATAATTAGCATTAGTTTGAAGGCTCTGGTACCTTTTGTGAGCTACATCTCTATCATTGACAGCACGAGAACAAGCGTGATTAAACCAAGGCTTTTTAGCGTGAGGAGTAGAGAAAGAACGAGGAATGTATGCCTCCATTCCAGAGACAATCACCTCTGTGATGCGCTGAGCACACACAGAGGGGTCTCTACCCTGGAAGCAATAATCATTCCACGGGAAATCGGAAAAGTACATCCTCAGGTCGTCCCACCGAGCTGAAGCAAAATGCCAGAAGCATCGCCTCTTCGGTGGGTCCAGAGGGTGTACTGGAGCGATAGGACAGGATGCAGAAATAAGATTGTGATCGGAGGAGCCCAACGGAGAGAACAGTTTGACAGAATATGCAGAAGGGTTAGAAGTAAGGAAGAGGTCTAGAATGTTGGGCCGATCTCCAAGACGGTCGGGAATACGTGTAGGGTGCTGGACCAACTGCTCTAGGTCGTTGAGGATAGCAAAGTTGTAGGCTTGTTCACCAGGATGGTCATTGAAAGAGGATGAAAGCCAAAGCTGGTGGTGAACATTGAAATCTCCTAGGATGGAGATTTCAGCGAAGGGAGAGTGGGTCAAGATGTGCTCCACTTTAGAATTCAAATAGTCAAAGAATTTTACATAGTTGGTAGAGTTAGGTGAGAGATAAAAAGCACAGATGTATTTAGTAATAGAATGACAATGAAGTCTTAACCAGATGGTGGAAAATTCAGAAAAGTCAAGGTCGTGGGCACGAGAGCAAGTGATGTCGTTGCGCACGTAGGCGCAACATCCAGCTTTGGATTGAAATTTAGGATAGAGATAGTAGGAGGGAACAGAGTAGAGATTGCTGTCAGTAGCCTCAGAAACCTGTGTTTCGGTAAGGAAGAGAAGGTGAGGTTTAGAGGAGGAGAGATGATGTTCCACAGAATGAAAATTAGAACGAAGACCGCGAATGTTGCAGAAATTGAGAAACTACTACTACTACTACTTTTACTACTACTACTACTTTTACTACTACTACTACTTTTACTACTACTTCTACTACGACTACTACTACTACTACTACTACTACTACTACTACTACTACTACTACTACTACTACTACTACTACTACTGCTACTACTACTACTGTTTGACTACCACTATGGATACTACTCTGTTGAATGCTATACACGGTCCTATTTCTTTAAGTGCTAGTCGGGTGGACTCATATATACAAAACTAACACTGCTTTAGGATCCACGAAATCATCTCGTACAGGCAAACAAATGTTGACCAACGTTGAGAGTAAATTTAAGAATACCAGAATATAAAGTAAAATAATAAGTGTACGTATTGTAATGTATATTAAGTAAAGTGTTTAAAATCCCTAGTACAAACAACACCTGCATGGAACTAAACAAGAAACGGAAAGGAAAAATAAACGTTTGGACGGGAAAGAGGTATGAAAAAACGTTTAGCAGACAATGAAAGTGAGGAGTGAAAAACGTTGTGAAATAAACGTTTGGAAAGAAATGAAGAGGAGAAAAGTAGTTGAGAGAGAGAGAGAGAGAGAGAGAGAGAGAGAGAGAGAGAGAGAGAGGAGAGGAGAGGAGAGGAGAGGAGAGGAAAGAAAACAAAAGAAAATCCCCCCAAAAAAGCCAAGAAAAGAAAGGAAAAGTGAAATAAAGGAAGAGAAGAAGAAAGAAGATGTAAAAAGAAGAAAATACAAGAAAGAGCGAAGGAAAAAATGGAAGAAAAGGGAAGAAAAGAGAAGAGGAGAGGAAAGAAGAGAAACAAAAGCCAAGAGAAAAGAAGAAAAGATGAAAAGGAAGATATGAAAAGAGAAGGAAGATATAAAAAGAAAAAGATGAGATGAAAAGAAAAGACAGGAGAGGAAAAGAGAAGAAAAGAGCAAGGAAGAGAGCGAGCAAGGGCGGGCGTCGTGCTCCCCGGGCCGCGCGTGGTGGGCGGGTTACGGGATACAAGGTCAGGCTACACACACATACACGGGCATATACGGGGTGTCCGGGGCGGGCGCGACCCTTACGTGGCCGGCGCCGCGCGGGGGTGTGTATGGACTAATGGACGCGGGCATAAAACAGCTTGCATCGCTTGTGCCGGGCAGGGTATGCTAATATTGATCCGCCTCGACTCGGGATATGAAAAAAGAGGAAAGGAAGAAGGCTGACGCGCGCGCACACACACACACACACACACACACACACACACACACACACACACACACACACACACACACACACTTATGCTTACACAGATGTACACACGCTTTACATCTTCTCATATACACAGACGCATATGGCTGTTTAAGAGCGTACACGGTTGTATGCGTTCGCTCGCGTACACACACACACACACACACACACACACACACACGCGCGCACACACATGGAGTGACTTTTAGACTAAGTGTGTGTGTGTGTGTGTGTGTGTGTGTGTGTGTGTGTGTGTGTTCTCTCTCTCTCTCTGTCGACACTGTCAGGTACAGAAGGCGAGTCACATAGAATGATCGAATTTCTAGAAGAAAATTATCTAAGCCAAATGGTTTCTGAGCCAACTCGACAAAATAATATACTCGACCTTGTTATAACAACCCAAGATAACCTAGTCAGTAGTGTCACGGTAGGAGAACACCTCGGTTCTTGCGATCATAAATTAGTGCGCGTCGACATTAAAGCTCAATCATCAGTGACTGAAAATAAAGTAAAGGTGCCCAATTTCAAAAGAGCTAACTTCATAGAAATCCGACAAAAACTAACAGAAATACAACTATCAGATGACGGCAACGTAGAGGAAGCCTGGCTAAGCCTTAAAAATCACTTACTCACTCAGCAGAACACATTCGTCCCCTTAAAGTGAGAAGAGAATTAACTCTAATAAAAGACCACCGTGGTTTAATAGCGAAATTAAACAATCAGTCAATGAGAGAAAATTGTTTTACAGGTTAAAGAAAGAACAAAGCACGCCCGAAAACATTAGACTTTATAATGATGCCAGGCGACGAGTAAAAAGACTAGTAGGTCAGGCAAAGCGTAGACACGAAGAAAATATTGCAGCCAACTGTAAAAATAATCCGAAATCTTTCTTCAGTTACATAAACAACAGAAAGGCGATCAAAAGTGGTATTGGACCTTTAACAAACAGCGACGGTGCACTAGTGACTGACAGCCAACACATTGCAAACCTCTTAAACAATTACTTTTCCTCGGTGTTTAATACTAACAGTCTTCCTCTCGCTACCACCAACACCAGTACTATTGTAAATCTCGAGCATGCATTTCCTAATTTTGAAATAACAACCGATGAAGTCCTTAAAGCTCTCCATTCACTTAAAACAAATAAAAGTCCTGGACCTGACAAAGTATATCCAACTCTGCTGAAAGAAACAAAGAGCGAAATACTCTCCTCCCTCACAACCGTATTCAATATGTCCTTGCGACAAGGCATCGTCCTTCAGATTGGAAAAAGGCTAACGTGACACCGATTTTCAAGAAAGGAGACAAAAAGTACCAGGTAATTACAGGCCCATTAGTCTAACTTCGGTTGTGGGTAAGCTACTTGAGGCATAATTAGAGACAAAATTGTGAATTACCTTGAAAGCCACTCATTGATTGGGGACTCACAACATGGCTTCGAAACAAAAGATCCTGCCTATCAAACCTATTAACCTTTTATAACGACCTCTTCACTGTTTATGACGTAACCAAATCACTGGACGTAGTCTATCTTGATTTCCAGAAAGCGTTTGATAAAGTCCGCATCATAAATTACTTTACAAATTAAAGCAAATAGGTATTGACGGTCAAGTAAACCAATGGATCGCGAATTGGTTGAGCAACAGACAACAAAGAGTAGTGATCGACGGATTTAACTCAGAGTGGGCGCCTGTCACTAGTGGCGTCCTCAGGGCTCGATCCTTGGCCCAGTGCTCTTCATTATTTACATCAACGACGTGGATGTTGGACTCAATAACCGCATTAGTAAATTTGCAGACGACACAAAGATTGGCAACTCGGTTCTCACTGACGAAGACAGGCAAAGCCTCCAAGAGGATTTGCACAAAATTTCAGCTTGGTCGGATAGATGGGAGATGCCCTTTAACGTAGACAAGTGCCAGGTCCTTCAAGTTGGAACGAGGAATAAGAAGTTCGAATACGAAATGCGCGGCGTTAAACTCAAAAGCGTTCAATGCGTCAAAGACTTGGGGGTCAAAATCGCGTCAAACCTCAAATTCTCACAGCAATGCATCGATGCAGCAAATAAAGCGAACAGAATGTTGGGCTTCATTAAAAGAAACTTTGTATTCAAGAATAAAGATGTAATACTCCCGCTCTATAACAGTTTAGTCAGACCCCACTTGGAATATGCGGTACAGTTTTGGTCTCCCCACCATGCAAAGGATATTGCTAAATTAGAAGGTGTTCAGCGTCGGGCAACGAAAATGATCCCTTCCTTGCGCAACAAATCCTACCCTTAACAGGTTCTCTCTTGAGAAACGTCGCCTCCGAGGAAAACTGATCGAATGTTTTAAAATACTTAATGGTTTCACGAATGTAGACAGATCAACATTGTTTATGATCGATGACACTTTGCGCACGAGGAACAATGGCGTAAAACTCAGATGTAGACAAGTAAATTCAGACTGCACCAAATTTTTCTTCACCAACGTTGTAGTGCGAGAATGGAATAAGCTTCCGTGGTCCAGTGTAACACGATTGACTCCTTCAAAAATAAGCTCGACCGTCACTTCCTTCAACTTAATATCAACTAGAGTAGAAGTGCAACGTTTTGGAGTCTTCTGATTAATGTAAAATCACTTAGGTTTAAGGACAGTCTGGACCATGGGGTCTGTGTGGTCTGATTTTCTATGTAAATCTATGTAAATCTCTCTCTCTCTCTCTCTCTCTCTCTCTCTCTCTCTCTCTCTCTCTCTCTCTCTCTCTCTCTCTCTCTCTCTCTCAGTACAAGTGGTAAAGAAGGTTCCTGTTGAGTTATTTGACGCTAATATTTCTCGTGTGTGTGTGTGTGTGTGTGTGTGTGTGTGTGTGTGTGTGAGTGGGGGGGGAGGAGAGCGCTAATATTTCTCGTGTTGAAGATGTGTCTTTCTGCGAGTGTGTGTGTGTGTGTGTGTGTGTGTGTGTGTGTGGCGAGGTGTCGACGGGGAGGAGAGATACGTACGATCGCTTTCTTGTTGTTGTCGTTGTTCCTGGCGGGGCAGATGATGGAGGAGGAGGAGGAGGAGGCAGAAGAAGAAAAGGAAGCAAGAAGAAGAAGAGGAGGAAGTCTCGGTCAAGGAATCTGAATATTGTTAAAAGAAATACGAAGCAACGCGTTTCTGTGCTGTATTTTATCTCACTTTTCTTGCTTTTTCACGGCGCGGAAAAAATAATCAAGTGGTGTTATCTTCGAGGGCGTGGAGGTGGTGGTTGTGGGAGGGGGTAAGGGGGAGGGTGGTGGGTGGTGGTGTGGGTGGTGGGTGGTGGTGTGGGTGGTGGGTGGTGGTGATGATGGAAAAGGAGTGAGGAGGGGAGGTGGTTAGGTAAGGTAAGGTCTGTTGTAGTGGTGATGGGTAAGGAAGGGAGGTGGAGATGGATAATAGTGGTGGTGGTGGTGGTTAGGGAGGGGTTTACATGGTCAGGTGGTGATGGTGGTGGTGGTGGGGCGGTGATCCAGTAAGGATAGGTCAACATCAATGGTGGTGGTGGTGGTGTTTTGGTGATACGATAGGAAGGGGTCAACATTGGGTGGTGATGGTGGTGGTGGTGGGGCGGTGATGCAGTAAGGATAGGTCAACATCAATGGTGGTGGTGGTGGTGTTTTGGTGATACAATAGGAAGGGGTCAACATTGGGTGGTGATGGTGGTGGTGGTGGTAGTGGTGGTGGTTGGTGTGATTATGGTAGGAAAACAAAAGAAAAGTATAAATACAACACTAACAAAACTCAAATACTCTCAGAAATAATTATATAAACGTTAAAAAATCGCAAACGTTAATAGGTACAATTGTTATAACCAAATGAAAAGAAAGACCTAAAATTATCTAACGTTTCAGAATCACAAACGTTATTAAGTACAACAAATAATTCAACGAAAACTGAAAAGAACCTGAAATTATCAAACGTTTCAGAATCACCAACGTTGTAAATAAAAGTACAAAGGTTACAACAAAAAGGACCCAAAATTCAAAAGCAAATGCGTGTGAGATATTACAGGACATCACGATGAGGAAAAAGGAAGAAATAAAACAGCTGATAATGGCGAGTCTTTTCTGGGGATAATGTTCGTTGTGGGAGGTCCTCGGTGTGTATGTGTGTGTGTGTGTGTGTGTGTGTGTGTGTGTGTGTGTGTGTAGATAAAACCTGAAATACGAACATGTCCTTTTAATGTTTCTTAGCAGGTTCCTAATGCTTCTTTATTTTTCAGTTTCAGTATTTTCAAGTCCCTTCACCACAGGCCTCATCAAAGGGTCAATGCAACGGAGATGAGCACTGAAGCCTCGGGCAGCAGCAGTGTTTGCAACCAACTTTACCTTAACTTTTCTACCCCTATATCAAGTACATACATATTTTTTATTTGATATATATATATATATATATATATATATATATATATATATATATATATATATATATATATATATATATATATATATATATATATATATATATATATATATATATATATATATATATATATATATATATATATATATATATATATATATATATATATATATATATATATATATATATATATATATATATATATATATATATATATATATATATATATATATATATTTAATCAACGACAAAACAAAGACCAAAAGGATAGTGTGAGTGTGAGTGTGTGTGTGTGTGTGTGTGTCTGTATGTGTGTGTGTGTGTGTGTGTGTGTGTGTGTGTGTGTGTGTGTGTGTGTGTTGATTGTTATCCAGTAAATTCCAATTTCTCTTCAGTCATATATAACGTCATCTCCCTCACGCTTGTTCCGTAATGAATTACCCATTTATTTTGTCCTTCCCTCTACTATTATTATTATTATTATTATTATTATTATTATTATTATTATTATTATTATTATTATTATTATTATTATCATTATCATTATCATTATCATTATTATTATCATTATCATTATCATTATCATTATTATTATTATTATCATTATCATTATTATCATCGTCATCGTCATCGTCATCATCATCATCATTATTATTATTATTATTATTATTATTATTATTATTATTATTATTATTATTATTATTATTATTATTATTATTATTATTATTATTATTATTATTTCACTTTGCTTCATCCTATAATCCTATATAATTTCATATGCTTCTATATACATTATTTTTTTCTCTTTCTTTATTTTATTTTGGTTTATTATTTTTAATTATGGTATTTTATTTTTATTTTGCCGAGCTTCTATTATGTATGTATATCCTACCACTGTTATATTATTATTATTCCTATTTTTTTTTATATATCTATTTTCTTCACTTTTGCCTGAAAAGCTTATGCTTATATAAAGGCTGGCCTCTAACAATACATACATCGACATATGTAACTGCACCTAATAGGCTATTAATAAATGTTTCAAATGTTATACAGATGAACCTTCTCATAAGTGACGCCAGACAGCTTCTTGACGTGGCTGGGCACAGCAGTGTTCTAAAACTATGCAACAGTAACAACAGCCTTGTATACACACGACTGTTATAGCGCGTCCCCCAAGAGGCTGCAACAACGGCTCCGAGTTACGATAAGAAGATTTGAATCATTCGTCAGATTACTCGTAGAAAACAAACACCTGCATGTGTGTATGTATGGGGGAAGGGGAGGTTGTGTTTGTGTGTGTGTGTGTGTGTGTGTGTGTGTGTGTGTGTGTGTGTGTGTGTGTGTGTGTGTGTGTGTGTGTGTGTGTGTGTGTGTGTGTGTGTGTGTGTGTGTGTGTGTGTGTGTGTGTGTGTGTGTGTGTGTGTGTGTGTGTGTGTGTGTGTGCCTATAACTGTCTGCGTTTGTTGTTTGTGTATCGGATTGTGTGTCTGTGTATTTTTCGGTGTGTGCTTGTGTCTGCCTGTTTGTTTGTCTCACTTTGGGTCCCCGTGCGTGTTCACCATTCTGTTTGTGTTTGCGTGGTTGTCTTTCTCTCTGTCTGTACAGCTGCCTGTGTAGGAATATATGACTCAAAATATTTCCTCTTCTGATACCAACACGAACGCCATATTTCCGCAACGAACTCATAAAATCTGTCTAAGCCAGTCCATTATCGATACCTTCACTAACGCCATCTGTGCATTAAAAACACAACTCTTCTGTCAAATACAGTGAGCACACTTTGACTTCTGTCAGGAATTTTTGGAATACAATTATACGAATACTTCCTAATACGGTTTTCCACTACTACTACTACTACTACTACTACTACTACTACTACTACTACTACTACGAGAATCAGCACTATCTTAATCAATCAATCAATCAATGGGGGCATACGCCAGGGGGTGCGTCGCGTCGCCCACCCTACGACGCCAAGCCCGGGGGTCCCTCCGGGCGAGTCTCCTGTAGGCCCCCTTCCCAACCCGAGTACCTCCCGGCAGGATCTATCGACTTGCTTAATCCACGAACTCCGTGGGCGTCCCCGTGGCCTCCTCCACTCAGGATTGTCTCTCACAGAGACAACCCGATGAGCAGGATCAGCTTCCGGAAAACGTGCCCGTATAGCCGGAGTTGGCGTTGACGGACTATGCAGGTAATATATGTCGAATCAGCCTCACGGAGTAGTCGCCTGTTTGACACAAAGTCCTTCCAGCGATATCCCATGATTCTGCGTAGACACTTATTACCAAAGGCATCAATCCGCCTCTCCAAGTTCCCGTTTAGTGTCCATGTCTCACAACCATGGAGTAAGACAGGGAGCACACGGGACTTGAAGATCCGCGTCTTTGTCCACCTGCACAGGTATCGACAACGCCATATACTCGTGTTGAGCGAGTCCATAGCACCGTGGGCCAGACCAATCCGCCGTAAGACTTTCTGGCCAGACTCACCGTTGTTATGAACTACGCTACCAAGATACGTGAAACTTTCCGAGATTTCAACGTCCTCGCCACACGCATGAACAGACTGTACTGTGTCATCCAGCAAGCCTCCAAACACCTGTACCTTGGTCTTGGCCCAGGAGACCTGGAGTCTCAAGGGCTTCGCCTCCTCGTTCAGTGCCTCGAGAGCCATCACCAAGACCTCCAGCGACTCCGCCAGGATTACTGCATCATCAGCAAAAACAAGGTCAGTGACCCTGGTATTGCCAATGGATGCTCTGCAATGACTCTGGTCCACGACTCTGCCCAGTACCCAGTCCATACAGGTGTTGAAAAGCGATGAGGCAAGGACACAGCCCTGCTGGACAAGCCCCCCCCCCAACACACACACACACACTTCACAGCACTCTCTGTCCCAGAATACAGGCCAGTCAGCAAACCAATAGTCCTCGCAGGAATCCCACGGAGTCGCAGAAGATCCCAGAGTGCCTCACGATCGATGCACTGAATCAAACGCCTTCCTGAGATCGACACAGGCTGCAAGCATCCCCTGTCGAAACTCACCTCGGCGCTCCACCACTCGTAAACCTTCTATCAGTCGATCAATCTCATTCATTCAGTCAGTCAGTTAACCAGATTGTCTGCCAGGCAATCAGTCCGTCTGTCAGACAGTCAAGCCATCATTCATTCAGTCAGTCAGTTAACCAGCTATAGTCAGTCAGTATATCATGCGGTCAGGCAGTCAGTCAGTTAGTCAGTCAGTCAATTAGTCAACCAGTCAGTCAGTCAGTTAATCAAGCAGTCAGTGAGTCAGTCATTAGAGGAAACAAGAACAGTTTTGTGGTGAGGAAGGTGCTTGAAAAATAGTGTCAGCTGAATGCAGCACTTATATTTACCGGGATGATGTCAGCAAGGAGAGTCAATTAACAGTTTAACTGGAGCACACGAGTTTAGCAACTAGACGAATACAAATGAATAATAGATAAATTTACACATCATAGATAGACAACTATAATATAAGGGAAGTACAATGTTCCAAGTACGACAATTTCGTATCGCTGGCGAGTCACACGGGCGTGAAGTTGCCAGCTCGTTACAGTCAGCCTGTTATATTTGCCGATCTCCCACCCAAAACCTGTCTCTGGCGCCCAATAACGAGACTCAGATATAGTTATCACTAAAACCTTTGATTCCTGATGTGTTTTGGCAATGGTTAAGCTTCGAAAACCGGTACATGCACGAGGGCGAGATGATGAAGGCAAGTTATCCCAGCATCGTTTCCAGATTGTCGTACTCGGAGCATTACATTTACCAGCTTCTCCAGCATAAATATCACCAGGAAACATGAATAATAAACCATTTCAACAATAACTACAAATAAATATCGTTATTGTGACCCAGGAAACAGTTTTGGGGATGGAAATTGGGAAACATGAGAAACTGAGTACGACAATCTGGCAACGTTGTACAATAATCCCAGCCATCAGCTGTTCAGTGTTTGTTTACCTCGCGCTGGGGAGAGAGGAAGGGACGCTGTGCTCCGTGATTCCCTTGTTATCCCTGCTATCCACGTGCCCCCCTTGTTATCCTCGTGCTCCCGGCCTTGTAGCGGTGCCGTGGCGGGGCGTGTAGGCGTTGACATGTAAGCCCCGGTCGTCTACCCTCCGTGCCCTATGGGGGTCCGTGGACGGGGCAGGTAGTTTGGGTTAACCCGTCCGCTGCGGTTGGCACGGGTTTGGATTTCACTGTTAGCCTAGTATCATATATATAGTTTCATGTCTTTCTCTGTCTCTGTGGTGGATAGTGGAGTGTTTCCCATGTGGTATTGGTGTGCTGGATATCCTCTCCCAAGGTGCAGGACTACATTTTCTTCATTGAATTGTAGCAGCCACTTTTTGTTCCACTCCTGTAGCTTGATGAGGTCTTCTGCTAGGAAATGCACATTCAAGGGGACAAATATACTTTTCCCATTTCATTTCAACAGAGTAAATTTTAATGTAAGTGGAGTTTTTCCATGTTGAGAATATGCTAACAGCTCCTCATTTTCATTTTCCATTTCCATCTTGCAGCACTCACGGTCAACGGCACTGCCCATACACTCAGTCCACCCTGGCGGGGACCTCACCAATGACCTCCATGAAAACAGGGTCCCAGACAAGCCAGTTGGTCTGAAGGGTGAGTGTTTCCTCAGTGTTGTGATTTACATCCTCTGTCCCCTTCAAATTGTCCCTCCTACCTCCTACCTCCTTATCCATCACTTACATTCTTAATTCCCAACAAACAGTATAAACCTAATATATGTGTTGTGCATAGAATTTAGGATAACTTACAGGTACAATACATTTGTATAATTTTGTTTTCATGGTACAAAATATTCATGTTTGGAAGCCATGATAAAACCTTCATAGTGATCATGATGGTGGAGTCACTGTGTTATCTGTAGTGTCTTGTGGTCCATTACAGCCGTGGCGCTGACTGACCACATCAGGGTGTGCTGGCAGCCCCCCGCACAGCACAATGTGATGCTGTGCGGCTACACCATTGCCTGGGACCAAGGCGTGGCGGACATCTACTCCAAGATCGTGGACAGCAAGCAGCACGGTTACATCATTGATAAGCTGGGTGTGTAAGATGATCATTTGTGACTAATTCTCCATTTTCTGGCCTAGTAGTATGCAGACCTGCAGTGTGATTCTCCACAAGACAGGGATTTTGAATTAGCCACTTCTACATTTGTGTTGAGCCAAGAGAAGGTAAAGATTTTGTTAGCCTGTCAAATGCGATTGGCACGGATTTGCCTTCACTGTTAGTCTGGTAACCTTTCTCTGCCTCTCTGGTGGACAGTGGAGTGTTTCCCATGTGGTATTGGTGTGCTGGATATCCCCTCCCAAGGTGCAGGACTTTACATTTTTCTATAGCTTGGTGAGGTCTTCTGGTAGGAAATCCACAGTCAATGGGTTAAATGATATCATAGTTAACCATTTATTGAGTCTGGAGTTAACATTACATTCACCCCCCCCAAAAAAAATGATGATGGAGTCCATAACAAGTTTTCATTTAAGCAAAGTAAAGTGAAGGTAGAGATCTTGCTAAGTAGATCATAGTTAAACATTTATTGAGTCTGTTAACATTTCACACACACACACACACACACACACACACACACACACACACACACACACACACACACACACACAGAAAAGTATTTACACACCATCATAAAGTTAGCTCTCCATATTGTGAAGACCCTGGACCATGAGAGCAATTATTGAGGGAAAGGAGGTGGTATTCTGAGTTGCCATTTTCAGACTCATCATCGTTCAGGCTCGTTCTCTGTCTGCCCTGAACTCTCAGATATTTCCTGGGTTGTCATAAAGTTAGTCAGGTTATTCATTGGTTATCCGTGACCTGTTATCTGTCTTTCTACCTGTTGTCTGTTAGTCTATCTTATTTGTTATCTGTTCTGCCCAGTTTAACCCCTTGACTGCGGATTTCCTAGCAGCAGACCTCGCCAAGCTACAGGAATGGAACAAAAAGTGTCCGTGGCTACAGTTCAGTGAAGAAAAGTGTAGTCCTGCACCTTGGGAGGGGATATCCACCACACCAATACCACATGGGAAACACTCCACTATCCACCACAGACAGCGAGAGAAAGACCTGGGACTATGTTACCAGGCTACAAGTGAAGGCAAAATCCGTGCCAATCGCAGCGGACGGGTTAAGGGTCGTGAAAAAATTGTTGTATTGTTACGATTAGGTCCATAACAAGTTCTCCATCTCCTCAGAACCCAACATGGAGTTTGTGATAAGCCTGCGAGCCTTCAACAACGTGGGTGACGGGCAACCGGTGTACCAGCAAGTCCGCACCCAGCCAGAGGAGGAGGTGGTGGCACCCACGCTGGACCCGGCGGTGTGGGTGAAGGCCGTGGTGCTGACGCCCTTCACCGTGGTGCTGCAGTGGGCGGACACCATGCTGAGCCAGAACCAGGTGATTTATTTATTTATTTATTTATTATTATTATTATTATTTTTTTTTTTTCAAGGGAGGCAACTCAAGGTAAACAAATTAAACAACAATTAAAAGGCCACTAGATGCCGTTCCAAACACAAGCATGAAGAATGGGAGGTCAAAAGAGGTCAGTTTTGGGTAGTGTTGCTGGGCTGTTTCAGGAGGGCAGTCATCAGCTGGAAAATATATGTTTATCTCATGTTCTTTTGTGCACTGTGTCACGACTTGCCACTTGCATCAACACAGCAGTGGAAAAGTTAGTCATTTGTCAAGGAACTTATTCACCACTTACACATTCTTGTTTCCTGCACACACTCCTTATTCGCCCCATATCCACCTCTCCACATCCTTATTCGTAACTTGCATCCTTCTCCCTCCCACAAACAGCCCCTCATTCACCTCATATCCTCCTCTACATATCCTTATCCATTACTTACTCATACTCGTCCCAGCAAACTCCCCTTATACACAACACGTCAACCTCACACATCCATATCAAAAACTCATGAAACAACTTTTTACTGAAAACAGACCCATATACACCTCATATCCACCCTCACATCCTTATCCTTCACTTACACATCCTCTTTTTCCTGCAAGCACTCCTCACACCCTTCCTATCCTCCTGTCATTCATGTCTCATTTCACAAGCCAGTCCTTCATCCAGTGACCTTTTCTTATGTTTTCCTCCGTCCCTGTACCTGACTCCCTGTTAATACTGACCTTTGACTCCTGCAGTACAACAGCTGCACCACCTTCTCGTCCTCATCCTCCAGTCACACGTCAACGCCACGGATGTGACCTGCCTCATTGACAGCCTCAAGCCATCAACAGTGTGTGAGTTTGCTGTGAAGACCATCAGGGTGAGACCACAGTGCTGGAAGCCTTCATTCTTCTTTCAGTAAATATTCACTCAGTCCTGCAACACTTCTCAAGGAAATCCTGCACAGCTGAATCCTTGCTGTGATGAGGCACAGAGAAATTATGACTCATAGGGTGAGCTATTATTAGTGTTTGAGATATTGATTTTTCATTGACCTTTGCAAATACTTAAGAATGAACCTTACATAATGGTATTAGAAACAGCCCAGCAGGGTGGTCAATGATTTAATCAAATTGATTAATCAAATGATTAAATCATTGATTTTATTTGTATTTTTCTGGAGTAAAAGTATTCCATAGGTTAAATGATGTGCTCCAAAGATGATAAAGTAAAACAACCTATTCATGTGCAATGATTCATTTATTCTCTTCAAAGTATAAAAAAGATTCCTACATTATTATATCCTCCTGCGCTAATGTTGCTAACTTGACATGTTTTTACTAGGTAAAAATCAGCCTCCTTTAGTCTTTACTAACTTGGCTGGCAATGTATCATAATAGCAACCAAGGTTTGCAAACCAAACTGTAACAGAATAGAAGTAGATATTCTTCTGTATGGTAATAATATAATATTTTGTCATGAAATGACAACTTCAGGCAACTCTATCTATCCTAAACCTGCTCCTGTACCAACTACAAACAAGTACTGAACAAGTATGTATCTGGATCCTTGACTGTGCTCAGACTTACAGGCCTAAACTTAAACTTAAAGTAACCTATGGAAACTTATGAATCACTCATCAGGATATATATATATATATATATATATATATATATATATATATATATATATATATATATATATATATATATATATATATATATATATATATATATATATATATATAAAATTGTTGGTGGGGGAACTGTGAGGTTTTGGTGTGCCAAAAACACACTGTGTCACACACAGTTGGCCCCATCTGGTTTGTGAGTCCCCTATAGCCTGGTGGCCTCAACACCCTGTTGGTGGCCTGACCGTCCTGGTTCTCCCTGGCCAGCTGTCCACCACCACCTTTCACCAGCAGTTGCTGCAGTGAACAATGGGAGGATCACAGGTGAGCTGATGGGTTACCAGGATGGCATCTTCAAATTATATAAAAATAAAAGAGTCAGTGTTCCAAACCACAGTGATGTAATAGACTACATAGTAAAGTGAACACACCATCACAGACGTGGAAAAGACCTGGATATATAGTAAATAAACAGTGACTTAGGTCATGGTGGTGGGCCAGGCAGGAAGCAAGAACCATACATCTTGTCAGCCACTATAAATACAATTTGCCTGAGCCACTACCGGGCTGGGGTCATCCAAGAGGCCCCTCCAAAGAGCCTACTGGAGCTATGGGCAGCACTTAACCCAGTAGCTGCAGGGATCATGTTTCTGAAAGGCCACTCTAAGCACTGCCTTGGGCCGACCATCAGGACCCACCGGGAAGAAGCCTACCGGCGCAATAGGCCGCGACGTAAAAAAAAGAGAGAGAGAGAGAGAGAGAAAATCATCACTCAGGCAAGCCATTTTATAATATATATCAATGCATTTGTGATCAGTTTATGCATCATCTATTTAGGCCCGTCGCTGCTACACGGTAAAGCCACAAATTTTGCCTGTCACTGGTACACGGTTAAAAAAAGATTATTGAGGGAGTAATTTTGTTTGTTCCAGGCTACGCGATATTCCTCACCACGGACCAAACTGTCGGTGACTGGGTGATGGGGGAAGTGACGGGGGACTGGCTCACCCTTACCGTCCATGGACTGACGCCTTCAAGGAAGTATTTGCACAAGATGCACACTCACAGTGTCAAAGGTTTTGGTCCATTCTCCTCCGTGGAAAGCTTCACGACTCTTCCAGGTAAGGAAGTGTTAGTCTTAGGGAGCCGTCATTGCTGTGGTGCATCAGTCACTGTTCTCCCAGTTATGCACATGTTGTGTCCCACCACACTGTCCCTCATCATGGAGCACTCCCTCCCTGAGGCTGACTTGAGGCCCATTACCTGCATGCTGTGTGTTGTGGTGCATCAGTCACTGTTCTCCCAGTTATGCACATGTGTCCCACCATACTGTCCCTCATCATGGAGCACTCCTTCCCTGAGGCTGACTTGAGGCCCATTACCTGCATGCTCTGTGAATGTCACCTCTGGCTCTGTGGGCATGTGGGTAAACCCTGCTTACCAGGTTGTTTATGTAAGACACAATCCTTAGTAAAGAGTGTGCCCAGAAAGTTGGGTTAGAGCAGGTTGATGGATCCTGCTGGGAGGTACATGGTATGGGGAAGGTGCCTGCATGGGGACCTGCACAGAGGAACCCCCAAGAATGGTGTCATAGTTTGGGTGAGGCAGGCTGGCAGAGGCCCCCATTGATTGACTGATTGATTAAGCCAATGTTAAATATATTATACATCTGCTCCTGTGTTCCAGCTGTTGACAAGAGCATCGGTGAGCCCCCAGGCTGGTGTGTGGAGCGAGAGGCCTGATTGTGCTGGTGATCGCTGGCGTGGCAGGAGCCATGACCAACTGGGGGCCTTCTTGGCCACCACACTGTACTGCTTAGTGGGGGTCAAGGCGGAGCCCAGGCCAAGCATTGTGTAAGGTGGCAGGACAGTTTCTTGTTGGTGTGTTTCATCCCATGACTCATTTCAGCAATCCTTTACACTGACTGCAGGAACTTTTTATTCACTTTGTAATATGGAGAACAAGGCTGCAGGGCATAGTCCACACAAAGACTTAAGTTTGCCAAGATTAGAAAAGAAAAAAAAGGTAAACTTGTTCATAGGAAATGTTCAAGATGGACTTTCATTTTGTGCTGTACATAGTTGCAGGGTAACAAGTGACCTCTGTTTGTGATATATGTTTCTCTTGGTGGATCAGCTAACACGTGTTTCTAACTTGTGATTGCTTGCAGGTTGCTGGCTTGGAGCTATTTCTTTAAATGAATTCAAATATGCTTTGTTGAACTCAAACCTCATGCCTTTAACATTCATCCTGTTTTTGAAGATTGTACATGTGCCCTTCCATCTCCTCTGTACAGCCCTGCGAGGTACAGCAGCAATTCACTCAGTAGGCTAGCAAGCTAGTAAGATGCATCACTTCCTTGCAGTGTTGGCGGCAGCTGCAGTGGAGAGCAACAAGCCTGGCGTCCAGCCTCCAGACCTGTGGATCCATCACGGCCATTGGAGCTGAAGAACTTGACAAGGGTGAGAGCGGTGCATGCAACTCCCCCAACCACGCCTCCATCATCTGTGCTAACACAGGTGGTACTTTGGTCTTTGTCAATCATTGAACACAGTGTGCAGCCCTGCGGAGTCCTGTCTATTTGTGTGGTATTTTTGTAATATTTGGTTGCAATAGACTGTGCTCCACCGTGTCAAACGCAGCACTCAAGTCTAACAAAATCATAACACCACACTTCCCTTCATCCATGAGTACAAGCAAATTGTTTACCACCAAACAGAGAGTAGTTTCTGTTGAGTAAAGCCTCTTGTAGGCAGATTCATTATCCGGTAAAGCCTGCACCACTAGCAAATGCTCCATTAGCTGATTTAAGATCACATTTTCAAGTATCTTAGGTAGAAACGTCAAGTTGGATACTGGTCTAAAGGAACTAAACACTGTGGGTCCAGTTTACCTTTAGCGATAGGTTTCACGATTGCCGCTTTCTCACTCTCAGGGAAAGTCTTGTTTTCGATACTAGTGTTAACCATCACAGTCATAATATTTAAGAAATCACTAAAGTTTTCACTCTTAATGATGTCACTTATCGGCAAGGGATCGTTATCACAGTACGTCAGGTTCACCTGTGTATGATAGTTTTCACCACAGCCACATCCACTTGTTGAAAGCCTGTTAACTTTATTTCAGGGACTGGAGTTTCCACAGCGGATCCATGGTAACCGTCGCCTGTAAAGTTCATGATAACTCTCTCAATTTTCATGTCAAAAAAGTCTAAAAACTTATTTGCCAGCACTTCATCCGAGAAACCATCCGGAAGCTTGTTAACCTTTCTGTTTCCAGTCAAACTGTCAAGCACCTTATATAATTTATTGATGTCAGGCCCTGCCTCCACAACCTTATTCCGATAGTATTCTCTTTCCCGTTTTATCACAAGCCGATTTCCTTTGTTTCTTGCCTCCTGGTATACTCTTCTTGCCTCATCTGTTTTTTTGCATAAGCCACAGTCTTTCTTTTTCTTCTCTCTTTTTGCCCACAGTATTTCCACATTAAACCAAGGTGCATGATCTCTCAACACTATCTCCTTATCACTCAGAGGACAGAGGCTGTTATACTCATCTTTAGCTAAACCATTATATAGCTTAACCAGGCAGGTAGCACAATTTCCACGTAACACCGAGCCATGTTCACAGATTTCACGACAATTAATAGTAATTTCCTGTATTACAGAGTTAATCAGTATTTCTGGTTGAAAATTCTTCGCAATCTGAACGTAATCTTTTTCTCTGCACTGCTTCCCTCACGTATGAAATTTCAAAGGTTACCAATTTATGCACCGGGACATACAACATATTTCAACAACACACCCACACTTGCACTAGATCCCCGTCTATATCGCTGAAAACACAGCTGAGCACATGTACACCTCAAGACGTAATCTCGTTCACTTTATTAATCAGGTTGAAACTGTCCATCATCTCAATGAAGGCCATGGCAGAAGAATTTTCAGGATCATCAATCCATAGATTAAAGTCACCACAGATGAACACATTTGCACTCACCATATCCACAGACTCCAAAAATGTGCGAAATTCATCAATAAAGACCTCTGCTCTTGTATCCGGAGGTCGATACACCACAATAAAGGTGCATTTCCTTCTATCAATTTCACAGATGACTTGCACTAATTCAAAGGTATCCCACCTTTCTGATGCTTTTCTCCGAATCTTCTTAAAATAATTTGAAAGAAAGATCCCAACACCGCCACCCCTTCTTGTCTCCCTCGGGACATGTATAAAGGTATGAGTACATGCGGAATGTACAATTGGAGTAGGCCTAGATCTGTACGTATGTCAAAACTGCCAGTCTGATTAGGCATTACAGTATTGCTTTAAATAGAATTTGTTTAAGTTTTTGAAAGGCATCCATAAGTGAACACTTTTGAGTATGAGACTATAAGGAAGTTGGTGTTTTTAACTGTTTCAGATATCAATATTCAACAGAAAGGACATATTTTATCAAATTAATTGAATATTTAGTTCCATATATTTTTCATGAAAGTAGATGTTCCTTTTGTTACAAAAATTCAGAAGAAAGGGAAGCTAGTCTAATATTACTAGTCTAAAAGAAGGGGATACCTTTTGGAAAATTAATTAATTGTTTAGTTTTACATTCTGTTCATCAGGAGACACAAATATGACTGTGTTCCTATATTTCACATCAAGAGAGATTTATAGGGTATAGTTTTCAAAAAGGGAATACATATCATATTTTTATAAAGTGAAAAAACTATTTTCCTTATGTTTCTGTGAGTTTTATTATTGTAAGCCAGAGTGGGGTAGAAGGCCTACCCAGTGGGCGTTTTACCCCACATGCGGGGTAAGAAGCCCCCTTATTATTTTTTTAAAATTGTCATTATAGAAAGGTGTAAATCATAATGAGTGGATATAATATATACCATAGATAGGCCTTAGCCTAAGCTTTCAACAGACTTTTTTTTTTAATTCTTTTGCAAAAAATGTGGCTACAACAGGCAATCTCTCTTAAGGGGGGCAACTTACCCCACCTTACCCTATTACGAATTTGGGAAGAGTATTAAAAGGCAAGCATTTTGCACATCAATCAGTCTTTCCAATTTGCAGGAGTCGCGTCACATCACAATGGGACCAAAAAGGACGAGAAGGACAAGACAAGAAGAAAGGTCTTCTGCTGCTGCTGCCTCTCCTGATGATGATGAGCAACAAGAAGACACTCAAGAACAACCTGCCAAGAAAGTGAAGGACGATCCAAGAAGAGGTCACCTTTCTGTTTCCACTCAAACTGTCAAGCACCTTATATAATTTATTGATGTTGTATTCCGCTTCTCCACAACCTTATTCCGATAGTATTCTTTTTTCCGTTTTATCACAAGCCGATTTTCTTTGTTTTGCCTCCTTGCATGCTCTCTTCTGCTCTCATCTGTTTTTTGCCTACGCCACAGCCTGCTTTTTCTTTCTCTCTTTGCCCACAGTATTTCCACATTAACCAAGGTGCATGATCTTCTAACACATCTCTTTTCTACTCAGAGGACAGAGGCTGTTATACTCCATCTTTAGCTAAACTATTATATAGCTTAACCAGGCAGGTAGCACACAATTTCCACGCAACACTGAGCCACATGTTCACAGAGATTTCATGGATACCATTAGTAATTTCCTGTAATATTAGAAAGTTAATCAGTATTTCTGTTGTTCTTTTCTAATCTGATCAAATTTTTTTTCTGTAATTGCTTCCCCACGCCGTAAAGGAAATTTCCAAATACCAATTTATGCACTGGGGACATACAATATATTTCACTAACACACACCCTTAAATTAGATCACCGTCTATATCGTTGAAAACCAAGTCAGCACATGACCCCTAAAGAAGTCAGTCTCATTCACTTTATTAATCAGGTTGAAACTGTCCATCATCTCAATGAAGGCTATGCAGAAGAATTTTCAGGATCATCAATCCATAGATTAAAAGTCACCACGGATACACCACATTTGCACTCACCATATCCACAGACTCCAAAATGTAAGTGAAACGATCAATAAAGACCTCGGCTCTTGTATCCGGAGGTCCACACCACAACAAAGGTGCATTTCATCAATTTCACAGATGATCAGACCTAATCAGTATCCCACCTTTCTGATGCTTTTCTCCGAATCTTCTAAAAGAATTCGAAAGAAAGATCCCAACACCAAGCACCTTTCTTGCCCCCTGGGACATGAAGGTGCATGAGCACATGTACTGCCACTTTGGGAGTAGGCTTGATCTGTACACAAAAGTCAAAACCAGCCTGATTAGGCATTACAGTGTTGCTTTTAAATAAAATTATTTAAGTTTTCTTTTGAAAGGCATCCATAAGTGAACACTTTGAGTTTGAGACTATATAGTTGGTGTTTTAATTGCTCTAGAGACACATTCAACAGAAAGGATACTATCAAATTAATTGAAATATTTAGTTCCATATATTTTTCTATGAAAGTAGATGTTCCTTTTGTTACAAAAAAATTCAGAAGAAAGGCTGTCTAATATTACTAGTCTAAAAGAAGGGGATACCTTGGAAAAAAATTAATTAATTGTTTATTTTTATACCACCATTAGGAGACACAATTTGATTTAGTATTTCACATCAAGAGAGATTTAGGTAGTAGTCAAAAGGGAATACATATCACATTTTTATAATGTGAAAAACTATTTTTTCCCATATCCATAATACAAAATGGTTTGCATTAAATTCCATCTCCCATAACTGGTCTTCTTCTAGGCACTATCCAGGTCTTTTGCAGCTCTTTCACAGTCTTCCTCCATCTTCACTTCTTATTAATTTGCATCATCTGCAAAAGCGTTCGTATAATCCTTTCATACCCTTTGGCATATCATTATATATTGGTGAAATTATTATTGGTGTTTGTGTGTCATTTCAGGTAAAATATACATCACATTAAAAAAAACTAGTCCTGTTAGGCTTAGGGTCATGTCACGTGTTTGTAGGTCATCTTAGGTCCCAAGGGTGTAGGTGTGTGTCTGCCTGTCTGGCAGTGCTTGGTTCCAGAGCCTCATGGGAAGGTTGAACTTGAAGGGGTTTTGGGGCCTCATTCAGAGGCCTTTATGTGTGTGTGTGTGTGTGAATTCACCACAGCCTGATCACGAGTTGGACTGGCTTTTGCCAGCAGGTACTTCTCCTGATGTGCAAGTGCTCATTATTGTCAGATCTCAAACAAGCAAGATCTCACACCATAACAACCCATCCCCCTTGCTCAAGGGGAGACAAACCACCCTAGTCAACGGAAAGAATCTATTTATGGGGCCTGAACTGCCGTGTGTTTACGAAGACTTGTAGTAGCGCTTCATTGATTGAGCTACTGATGGTGTGTGTGGGTGTGTGTGTGTGTGTGTGTGTGTGTGTGTGTGTGTCTACACCTAGTTGCTGCATTTAGTTGTGACATACATGGAAAGAGCTATGCTTGCGCTATCCTGTCTCCATATCCGCCAGCTTCATCCCAACTTTCCTTAAAATCATGAATGTTTCTGTACAAACCACCTCCTCCTCCAGTCCATCTCCATTAATTTCAATGCTTCGTTTAGAAGTAAACTTTTCACATCTCACTAGCACGTGGTCATGCCTCAAATCTTTCCATGTCCTCTGCTTTCCTCGCTCCACACGTTGTTGTCCTCCCACCCAGATTCTCCACTCCAGCTCGCCACCCTGTACACCACTATCAGGCTCTCTTCTCGTCTTCTCTCCAGGGTTGTGAGCCCCATCTCCCCATTGAGTCTCTTTCTCAAAGTCCGATCCCTAAGTTCTGGTATTATCTCTGACTTCGTCCAAGAGCACAATGGTATCTGGCTAGAAATCAAGCAAATAGGTACTGGGATTTATTTCAGAGATGTAAGCAATAGAAGCACCGAAGTCTTCTCAAACTATATTTAACATTAGTTAGACCATTCCTTGACTATGCGTGGTCTAGTTCTGTCACCTTCATAGAATGGATATCAAAATGTTAGAACAGTAGAGGGAGGATGACTCGGTGATGATTCAGGGGGTTGAGAAACTTGCTATACGAGGAAAGACTCAAACAGTTAGACTTGCATTCTCTAGGTGCGAAGGGTGTGTGGAGACATGATCGAGGTTTATAAATGGATGAAGGGGTTTTTAATAAGGGTATTCTATAAGGTTTTGGCAGAACTCAGTAGACACGAAGTAATGGGTTTAAACTGATAAACTTCCAGATTCAATAGGGACAGGCAAAATTTGGTTACAAACAGGCGTGGATGAGTGGAATAATAGGTTTAGCAGTCGATAGTGGTGAGTGCCACCACAATGTCAATATCTGAAAAAATATTTGGATAAATTCATGGACAGCGATATTAGGTGGGGTTAGATACACGGGAGCTACACGGCAGTTAGTCTAGAGGAGCGTTTCGTGGCCAGCCTTGCCTGGCCTCGTAGACTCCTGTTCTATGTTCTGAGGCAGGTTAGTTGCCATTCTGTATTCTTTCCAGCTTTAAAGTTCTTCTTTAGAGGAGACCAGACCACTGCTGCATACTCCAGCCTTGGCCTTTATCATTATAACCATATTTCTTCATCATCTCTTCGTCCAAATACACACAAATGCCGTCCTTATGTTCTTCAGCAAACGGTAGTTTATCCCGTTATCCTGTTGGATGGTTTCTCCGGTGACATGTTCCTCTGAGATAGTCACTCCCAAATCTTTTCTTCCATTCCTCTGCATATTATCTCACTTCCCATCTATAACTATTCACATCTTCATCACCCCAAACTCTATTTTTTACATTTCCTGCCAGTTGAATTCCATCTGCTGCGTACCAATTCCACCGCATTTAACCAGGTTCTGCACGCCTCACAGTCCGCGACGCTGATTTGTTCAATAGCTGCAGAATTCAAACAAACTCATAGCTGGCCATCCTCCAATTATAACAATATTTTTACAAACAGCAAACATTATTGGTGCCAGCACCAAACCTTGTGGGACCCCACCTCACTGGCACTGATGGAAACCTTGTCTGATTATTGTCCTCATTTCCTGTTGGTTAGGAAGCCTCCAGCCACTTAATCAGTCCATCACCCACTCCACCCATTTTTAATTTTCCAAATTAGTCTTCAGTGGTACTTTGTCGAATGCCTTTTTCAAATCCAGGTACACCATCCTCAGCTGTCTCTCTCATTAAATTCACATCTTTAAGTAATAACATCACAGACACATTATTCCCTCCTGACTAAACTGGCAATCCGATAATTTTCACCAAAATCCACCCACCTGTTTTAAATCTAGCTCTCAAGATATCTTTGCAAAATCACACTAGTGAGTGATACCGGTCTGTAATCTACTGGGTCCTCTCTCCTTTATAATTGGTACTATGTTTGCTCTCTTCTTCCAATCTTGTGGTACCCTTCCTTCACTCAGCGAGGTGCTCATTATGGAGTGCAGTTTCTCTGTAAGTGCTCACTACATTCTTCAGGATCCACCCCGCATACTTCATTCAGCCCTGTCAGTTTTCTTATGTCCAGCTGTCTAAGTTTAATTCCCCAAATCGTTAACTTATCTCCTGCAAAACCCTTTCCCTTTCCTGGCCCGGCAGGGTTGCAATGAATTGTCTTCCTTTGGTAGAAAACTCTGCAGCCACACCCTTTCACTTCTGCCATCTCTTGCTGGGTCTTCTATGTAGTTCCAATTCATTTTCAGTTTATTGATTGTTTCTCAATTCTCTTTAATTTGCTGTTCATGTTGTTCATATAAAATAATTTAGGTTGGTCTTTGCATTTGTCGGATTATATCTTTTTCTATATTTCCGTTTTTTCCTTTCTAATCTTTGTATATTCATTCCTTGCTTGTTTGAAATTAATCATATTGATTCTTCCTCGTCTCCTCCATCCCTTCCAGGCTTCCTCCTTACTTACTTTTCTAGCTGCCTCGCATCTTTTTGTTAAACCACTTTTTACCAACATCATCTTTTTGGTTACCTCAGGACATATCTTTTTCGCTTCTTGTACAGCTTTAAAACTCTCCCACTTGTCTTGGGTACTTTTTGGCTTTGTATGAGCCCACTCCAATTGTGCATTTAAAAAAGTGTGTGTGTGTGTGTGTGTGTGTGTGTGTGTGTGTGTGTGTGTGTGTGTGTGTGTGTGTGTGTGTGTGTGTGTGTTAAACCCTTCAAACTATAGCCTTTCATCTCTGTAATATTTATATATGTATATATATATATATATATATATATATATATATATATATATATATATATATATATATATATATATATATATATATATATATATATATATATATATATATATATATATATATATATATATATATATATATATATATATATATATATATATATATATATATATATATATATATATATATATATATATATATATATATATATATATATATATATATATATATGAAAAATCAGGGTAGGAAAAGATCACGATTTCCGTTATAGTGATAATCTTTTTTATGCTTTTTAATATTTGTCCTGTAATGGATTAAATCACATAATTTAAATCAAAGCAACTCTGATATATGTCTGTCTTTTTATGTGTTTACAAATTCCATCATTTAGTAATTATTTACTTGCATTTCTTGGCTTTTGGAAATGCTTATCATCACTTTGCTTATTCCAGCCATCCATCTTGTTTCTTTCATAACTTACCAAGTCCTTCCTTGCTCTCCAGGCCTCAGCATCACCAGCCCTTGGGAGCAGCAGCCCAGTGCCAACACCAGGCCACAAGACCCCGGGCTGCCCAGCACACTGCCAGTGCCGGGGATCTTCAGACCTGTCTCCAGCCTTAGGGAATGGAGGGCGGAGGGCTGCAGTGGTGGTGGCGGCTATAGTAATGTGTCAGCAGTATTTTTTTTCTGCCTCTAGGTGTGGTAGTCTTTCTTGGTGGTGGGTCCTGTCGGCCAGTGCCAGCCCTCTATAGTGCAGGGAAGTGTTTATAGTGGCGCCACCTTGCCTGGCTCACCTCTGATCCCCTCTTTTAGAGAGAGAATCTAGAGTCTGGGCTGACAGGCATCCACCAGACAGCATGTGGGTAGTGTTGGGCCACCTGGTGGTGACTGAAAAATACTGTCTGTGGTGGGCGGGACCCAAACCCCCATCCTGCACTAGTGGTCACTTTTTGTGTCAATTATTTTTTTATTATTATTATTATTATTATTATTATTATTATTATTATTATTATTATTATTATTATTATTATTATCATCTTTTTATGTCCTAGCCTATAGCAGCGGCAGGCTTTGGTCAGTGGCCTGGTGATGGGCCCGCGGTGTTTTCAGTGGCAGGGTTGTAATTCCTGGGGCTGGATAGAGATTCCCAAATATCTTCTGCATCGGCCTCCAAATGCCCCGAAGAGTGCTGGGTTTTCAAAAATTTCCCCCACCTGAGGATGCCTTCTAGACCCCCAAAATATCTGCCAAAATTAGTCCTGAGTGGTGGTGGTGGTGTTGAAAGTGTTAATGACAGCGATGAGAAGCATTGTTAGGGGTGCTGGTGTGTAGTGATGAAGTGGTGGTGATGTCAGTCTGTGGTGGTGTTGAAAACTAGCCTCTTTTAAACGGTGATGAGTGGTGGTGAACGGTGTTTACTGTACTGGTGGTGATGAAAATTGGTATTGATGGCCTTTGTGGAGGTGTTGATGGCAGTGGTGATGAAATATAGGCATTTTTAGAGGTTCTGGTGTTGATGGTGGAGGTACTTGTGTTGGTGGTGATGAAAATTGGTGTTATAGCCCTGGTGGTGATGATCTCTATACCTAATGGTGTTGTAAATATGCATCTTTAGTGGTGTGGCAGTGTTGAAGGCAGTGGTGATGAAAAATTGGTGTCTAGTGGTGTTGTGTGGTGGTGAAACATGCATCAACACCATTTTTATCCATTCCAAAATTTCATGTATATCTATTGCAGTTCATTTTTATTTTTATATATTTTTATTACCTCAACAGGAAAGGAATGAAGAAAGAGAGAGACAGGAGAGGATAAAAATAGCTTAATCTATCTATCCCACTCTACTCTGCAAGGTGTACAATAGGGAACATAGTCTTTCATTACACCCAGTCCTTCAGCTCTTAGGGATGGCCCCAGAGTCCAGTCTTAGCAGTTAAGTCCCCTAAGTCTTGTTCATGTTATTTTGGTGCCAGTGAGTGCCTGCTTACAGTGCCAAAGTGACCCTTTCTGTCCCTTCCCTTCCTAGCTCATGGGAAGGTTGGTGAGAGAGAGAGAGAGAGAGAGAGAGAGAGAGAGAGAGAGAGAGAGAGAGAGAGAGAGAGAGAGAGAGAGAGAGAGAGAGAGAGAGAGAGAGAGAGAGAGAGAGAGAGAGAGAGAGAGAGAGAGAGAGAGAGAGAGAGAGAGAGAGAGAGAGAGAGAGAGAGAGAGAGAGAGAGAGAGAGAGAGAGAGAGAGAGAGAGAGAGAGAGAGAGAGAGAGAGAGAGAGAGAGAGAGAGAGAGAGAGAGAGAGAGAGAGAGAGAGAGAGAGAGAGAGAGAGAGAGAGAGAGAGAGAGAGAGAGAGAGAGAGAGAGAGAGAGAGAGAGAGAGAGAGAGAGAGAGACTACATACATAGAAAGTCAGACCCCATGGTCCAGACTAGGTGGTCTGTCCTTAAACCTAAGTGATTCTACATTAATCAGATGGCTCCAAAACGTTGCTTTTCTATTCTAGTTAATATTAAGTTCAAGGTAGTGACGGTCGAGCTTGTTTTTAAAGGAGTTAATTGTGTTACATGTTATTACACGAGAGAGAGAGAGAGAGAGAATCAAATAAACATTAGAGTAAACGAAAATGAAAAAAAAGGGAGAGAGAGGGGGGAGGGGTCGTTCATTATCATGGCTATTATTATTATTATTAAGGGAGTCTAGTTGGTCATTATTAGCATTTCCTATCTCCCATTTCCTTATATTGATAAAATTTGTATTTATTTTGCAGATTTGAGTCAACAGGAGGAAGAAGAAGAAGGAGGAGGAGGAGGAAGTGATAATAAGAGGAATACCAAAAGAAGAACAAGAATTTGAACAGTAGTAATAGTATTTGACTCTACACATTCTCTCTCTCTCTCTCACACACACACACACACACACACACACACACACACACACAGAGAAAACACTTGAAAATTCCTTATTTCTAATGTTTATTAATTTATATTCTTACATCAATTTCCAAGTCAGTCTCAATAGTAAATACACGAACATATACGTACATACACAAGTGTTTTCTCCTCCCTATCTTTTTATACTCCAGTTAGGTTCCTTCTTCTTGTGCTCAGTTCATTGTATTCCTTCTCTCCTGTTCTATTTCTTCCCTCTCTGTCTCTTCCCTCTCTCCCTCTCCATTCCTTCCTCATATCTGCTTCCTTTCCATTCCATATTTCTATCTCTTCATTAGGTTTTTATCCATTTTTCTTTCATTACACACACACACATATTTGAGGCATTTGGAGGGGAGGGGACGTAAGGGAAAGGCCCATTGTGTTCTAGTCTGCACTGGGAAAGGAAGGTCCGGCTATTCTATGCATTCCGAGAAACAAGTTGCAAGGGAAAAGCGACCTTGTGTTGGGCGTACCAAGAGTTGCTTTCCCCTTGTAACTTGTGTTTTGTTCCTCCTGGGATGTGTAGGATAGCCAGACTTTCCCTTCCCAGTACAAACGAGAAAAAAATAGGACTGTTCCTTATGTCCCGCCTCCTCTGAAAGCCTCAAATATACAGTTACAGATAACTGTACTTTACACATTAACCTTGTATATATTTCCTTTTTCTCAGCTCTGTTTAACTTCCTTATTTATCACTCAAGTTCTTTCTCCCTCCCTTTCATGCATCTTTCTTCATCTGTTTACCTGTCTACTCCTTCCTTGGGCTACCAGTCTCTCTCTCTCTCTCTCTCTCTCTCTCAGCTCACAGGCCACACAGGATGTCACCCACAGGAAGTTGATAACATCCCACAGACACATGCCCTCCCCCAGACACATAATGGACCCTATCCTGACCCGCCCCCCTACATAGCCACATGACCTTCCTTATGTCACTATGTGTATGTGTGTGTGTTTGTGTTCTAGCAATAAAAATATCAATTTGCAAATTGTGTTTTGTATTACATTCACTCTTGAGCTGCTTCACTAAATAACAATAAAAATCATGATGAAACTAAATCAAAAGATACACCAAATAAACAAATATATAACAGAAAACCCATGAAATTAATACAGGAAATCTCTGGTGTCCAACTAGCCAGGAAGAAATAGCATAGGATACCAGTGCCAAGTACTAGTATAATGCATGGCTCCATGGTGCTGTGGCTGGCATGCCTACCTACCAATCCGCTGGCCAGGGTTTGAATCCCTAGACGTATGCAGGTCATTCTTTGTGTCTGGGTGATCATGTGTACCTGGAGACCCCTGGGGAGGCACCTGTGGTAGTCTGAGTGTGTCCCAGGGTGCTGGGCTCCTGACTCCACGGCCTCCAGGGGCAGTGTAACAGAGATGAACACTGAGGCCATGCACACCAAACTTTACTTTTGACCTGGCCTAAGGATATGGGATGTCTGGATTTAACTCTACAAGAACACAACTAAATAAGGATTGGTGTACAGCAGCCGGGCTGCTCAAGTGGTGGCCGCAGTCTGCATCTGGACCTTGTGAGTATTGCGGCTGGACCCCCGGGCCGGGCGTTGGGAGTACAGGAATGTAATAACATAACATGAAGGACGTGTAATGGACTGTATGAGTCTTCTGAGATTATCTTCCTTCCTTCCTTTCTTCATTTTTCAGAGCTGTGGACAAAGACGTTCATTAATATACCTAGTGTTCTAATTATTATTATTATTATTATTTTATTATCATTATTCTTTCTTATTCTCTTTTCTTCCTTCTTGTTCCTCTCTTTATCATATTTTCTCTCTCCTCCTTCCTTCCTATATTTCCTTTCCTATTCTGTTATTTTTCTTTTTTTTAATTTCCCTTCCCTTCCCTTTCCTTTACCTTCCTTTCCTTTCCTTTATCTTCCTTTCCTTTCCTTCCCTCTCCTTTCCTTTCCTTTCCTTTCCCTTCCTTTTCCTTCCCTTCCCTTTCTTTCCTTTCCTTCCCTCTCCTTTCCTTCCCTTCCCTTCCCTTCCTTTCCTTTCCTTTCCTTTCCTTTCCTTTCCTTTCCATTACCTTCCTTTCTTTTACATTCCTTTCTTTTACATTCCTTTCTTTTACCTTCCTTTCCTTTATTTCCTTTCCTTCCCTTCCCTTCCTTTCCTTTCCTTTCCATTACCTTCCTCTCTTTTCTTTTCTGTCCATTCCCTTCCTTTCCTATCCTTTCCTCCACTCCTGACAGTCCGCCCCGAGCTGCCCCTCCCCTTCCAAGTCCCCCGGCAGGATGGATCAACTTTCCCCGCAAGCCCCGGCCCCTTCCCCAAAAAGGAGCCCCCGGACCCCCGCCCGCCAGCCCCAAGGGGAGTCCTACATCAAGATCTCCAACCTCATAAAAGTCCTCAACCTCCTCCATGAAGAGTGATGCCCCGCAGGGAATCAACACTCCAGCCCCGCCCCGCCCCGGACACACCCACCACGCCCCGCCCCCACTTACAGTGTGAGGGTCCCTCCTTCTCCTTCCCACACAAACAAGGTCTTGGCGTTTCCTTCCCCTTTGTTTACTTAGCTCAGGTTTACTCAGTATAGATCTCTGCCTCAGTGTTCAGTTTGTAATTAAATGTAGTAACCCTTAGAATGTTAGCTAGTCAGAGCATAGCAGATCCACTAACAAGCCAGCCAGACAGTTCTCAAAGTAATCTGACCTCCTCACTATTCTCTCCTATGTAAACTAACCCAATTCCTTCTTATATTACTCTCACAAAGGTAGGCGGTGGCTGAGTGGTTAGTGCGCGGGCCCAGCATTCACTGCATGCTGGACAAAGCTTTTTTTTTTTTTTTACAGCTTAGGAGACAGTTCAAGGGCACAAAGAAAAATATAAAAAAAAGCCCACTACTTACTGCTCCTGAATAGAGGTCAAAGGAGTGTCCAAAAAGAGAGGTCAATTTCGGGAGGAGAGGTGTCCTGATACCCTCCTCTTGAAAGAGTTCAAGTCGTAGGCAGGAGGAAATACAGATAAAGGGAGATCGTTCCAGAGTTTACCAGCGTGAGGGATGAAAGAGTGAAGATGATTGTTGACTCTTGCATAAGGGGTTTGGACAGTATACGGATGAGCATGAGTAGAAAATCATGTACAGCGGGGCCGCGGGAGGAGGGGAGGCATGCAGTTAGCAAGCTCAGAAGAGCAGTCAGCATGAAAATATCGAGAGAAGATTGAAAGAGAGGCAACATGGCGGCGGAATTTAAGAGGTAGAAGACTATCAGTATGAGGAGGAGAGCTGATGAGACGAAGAGCCTTTGACTCCACTCTGTCAAGGAGAGCTGTGTGAGGACCCCACACGAGATGCATACTCCATATGAGGGCGGACAAGGCCCTGTAAATGGATAGCAACTGTGTGGGGGAGAAGAACTGGCGGAGACAGTACAGAGCGCCCAGCCTCGAGGAAGCTGATTTAGTAAGAGATGAGATATGAAGTTTCCAGTTGAGATTTTGAGTTAAGGATAGACCGAGGATGTTTAGTGTTGAGGAAGGTGATAGCTGAGTGTTGTCAAAGAATAGGGGATAGTTGTTTGGAAGATTGTGTCAAGTGGATAGGTGGAGAAACTGTGTTTCTGAGGCGTTGAAGGACACCAGGTTCCTCTTGCCCCAGTCGGAAATAATAGTAAGGTCTGAGGCAAAGCGAATCCCCACGCTACCACCTGGGATTTTTTAGTCATCGGCGAGTGGCCTAAGACTACCCACGTGCTGTCCTGAAGACCACCCATCAACCCGGACTCTAGAATAAATCGTTCAAGTGAATCAAGAATGAGTTCCAGGGGGGCAACATGAGCCAAGAATTAATGGCGCCACTATGAAAATTGCCTGTGTCATGGTGGGTTTGGGCCGACCACCAGGCCCCTGAAGAAAGCCCACGGGAGCTATAGGCGAACATGCAATTAAAAAATAAATTAATAAATAAAAAATAAAAAAAAATAAAAACATTTCCTTTATCTCGTCACAGCACAGTAGGTTCATCAGTTAACAAGCTGCCCATTTACTTCTGACTTCATTATACTCTCTAACTGCATCATTTGTGACCTATACTCCCCGGTGTTTAGTTCACGTATAAATCACGTACAAATCTTGCTCTCCCACAGTTCCTTCAGCCAGTAGCTAATACAACAACATTAACAAGCTCGCCATGACATTTGTAGGTAATTTTCTCCACCAGTAATTAGTGTTGTATATCCCCGTTTTCAGTTCACAAAAAAATCTTGCTCCCCCACAGTTCCTCGAGGCAGCAAGTCCCCGAACAACATCTTAGAGGACAAGTCAGCCACGGCAATCTTGGTTGACTCTGTGCCTTGTCTGGCAACGGCTTGCTTTGATTAACCTTTTAGACTCGAGACAAATTAGAGAAGGTTTACATCATTTTAGTCAGCAAGGAGGCCTGGCTATGTCTGGTATGCAGTGTTTCCCTTCCATAAACACTCCCTCTAGTGCACCTCTCCGGCACATAAACTACTTAACGTTAAGGAATGTGTGAGCCAATTGGTGAGGACTTTAATGGTAAAGTCTTGCTCTGGCCTGACTATGCACTGGGTCTGATAGTGTTGCTTCCATTCTATGATACACCTAAATAGTCTTATTGCTGACCACTATGGCATGACCTGGGACTAATGTATTACTGTTATATGGATTCATGTATGTATGCATGTATGTTCTAATAATCTCTCTCTCTCTCTCTCTCTCTCTCTCTCTCTCTCTCTCTCTCTCTCTCTTCACACCAACCTTCCCATGAGCTAGGAAGGAAGGGACAGAAAGGGTCACTTTGGCACTGTAAGCAGGCACTCACTGGCACCAAAATAACATGAACAAGACTTAGGGGACTTAACTGCTAAGACTGGACTCTGGGGCCATCCGTGGCGGCGGGCAGAACTCGAACACGCGTCCTCATGGCGGCGGCGCTGGCACGCCAACCACTCAGCCACCGCCTCCCAAGTAGTAGGAATGTTGTTATTCATCCTCTCCGAGCACAACATACAAAGCAGGAGTGATAGCCAACTAGTACTAAGCCATAAATTTTGAGGACTATTTCATAAACCGTAAATTTTCGGAAGTACCTCATAAATTCACTACTTTTCGCCGCGTTGCTGTATGGTTTACAGTTCACAATATACGACGCTCTTTTTAACCGGTGATTACCGTGAAACAAAACGCCATTAACCTCTCCAAAAGCACTGTACTTAATTGTCCTCCTTCCAGTAATGAGCAGGAACAATGCCTTGATAGTGCTTAGTCGTGATATATTAGATCAAGCTTATATATCTTTTACTTTTGCTGTATTTTACTGGTTTAACTTGCACCAAAAGCTCACTACCAGCTCTTCAAAACACACACACACAAACACACACACACACACACAGACACACACACATCTTCCCTTCCTTACTGAGCTCTTCCTCCTCCTGCACTAAACGCCTTCTTCGCTGCCCCTTCCTACATCACCACCACCACCACCACCACTCCCTCCTCAGCTTGTTTTCGTAATTTGCTGGCGATATGACCTTACCCGGATCAGCTCTCAAACTAATAATTCATCAAAGAACTTATCAAGGAGATTCTTGTGACAAAGCGGGTCGCGGGAGCTTAAAACATTTGCTGCCAGAGCTCTTTTATATTTCCTGCCTTTTATGACGCCCGCTAATAAATTTCAGTATGCGTGCAATATTTCTTTTTTAATCAGACTCCGGCAGGAACAGGGAAATATTTAACAGGCACACGGCGATAGAATTTGGAGTTGGAGTAAGAAGAGAAAGAGAAGGAAAGATTTCTCGCTAAAAATAAACGACTTCCTCCCTAAATTTTTCAGTGTCCTTCGCGGCTTTTTAATTTCTTTTGCATTCACGGTCATTGATCTGCCTTTGTCCCGCTACGAAGGACGCTCTCAGTGCATTCACATTCTTTCCCTTCAGTGGTGCTCTCTAGCGAGACGTCATCCCCACCTACTGCCTTAAGATGAAGCACTTTAGTTAAACCTCCAACGGTGCAAACTAGTGGTGCCATCTAACGGGGCCTCACCTCACTATCATTTAGCCAGTACTGTTTTAAGCGTCACACTCATGCACGATACACGATCACCAGGCAAGTTCTCTTCATTCAAACACTTAAAGCTGGCAGCACGAAATGGCACTACCACCCCAAGATACTGTACCAGGCGTAACTTTTTTTTTTTACATCTTCGCCTGTGGCACCGGTAGGCTTGTTTTTGGAGGGGCCTGATGGTATGGCCCTGCTCGTTGTGGCGCAGGCCAGTCTTTATAGTGGCGCCATCTTGCATTGGCTCATGCTTCCCTCCCGAAGCTCATCTTAATCCTAGAGTCTAGAGTCCGGGTTGATAGGTGGTCTTCTGGACAGCATGTGGGTAGTTTTAAGCCACTCGGCGGCGACAGAAAAATCCCAGCCTGGTGGCACCGGGCGGGGATTGAACTCGCGCCGTCCTGAACGCGGCGCCGTCAAGCTGTCGACTTAGCCACCGCCTCCGCCCTTCATTGCTCACTATCACCTCGCTAAAGTCTTTTGTGTAACACCCTCGTGAATAAAAACTACAATACCAGCTCACCAGACAGTTTCTCTTCATTATAACAGTGGAATCTAGCAGGACCAGTAACACACCACTTCTAACTACTGCACTGTAAAACCTCAAAGAAGAAACGTTACGATGGAATTATCACTGAGCCGCTTCATTCCCTTTTAGCAGTATTATTAAACTGTTACAGCCCGGAGCGTCGCACCCTCAGGAAGAAATGTTTAGACGCCAATTAGCAGCTGGTGTCTGGCTGGCTGACTCGCGTGCGTGTGTGTTTGTGTGAGGGGGAAGAGTAGAGTGAGTGCGGATGACTGACATGCGTCATTGGGTAAATACACAGGAGACATACCACACACAGACCCTGCAACATGCACATCACTGGTACGAATATTTTGATTATATGAGACGAATCAAGTAAAGAGGAAGGACTGTGGACACTTTATACGACCCGTTCAGCTGCCCCCAAACACCTGAGAGACGCCGAGAAAGAGATGAGAGTGAAAGCATGAGAGAAGGAGAAAGAGAACTAGACAACATGCACATATGACTATAGAGAAAGAGGAAATGAAAGTAAAGGCAATGAGAGGCAGTAAGAGAACAAGACAGATTATCGAGAAAGAGGAAATGAAAGAGGTGAATGCAATGAGAAACAGAAAAGGGGACGAGGGAGCACAGCAGATTATCGAGAAAGGAAAAAGGAAAAGGAAAGAAGTTTAAAAAATGAGAGAAGCAGAAAGAGAACGAGACAACACAAAAGATTATCGAGAAAGGGGAAAGGGAAGTGAAAGAAGGGAAAATAAAATGAGAGAAGCAGAAAGAGGACGAGGCAACACAGACGATAAAAGTAGAGGGAAGGGGTAGAAAGGCGACAACCATCACGCGCGGGGTGGGGTGGGTGGGGGGGGGTTGGGGGGCGCTGCTGCTCGGTCCGTCGTTCCTAACAAGGGTACGCGCCGCCGCCCCCAAACACCGCCTCTGTGTCACTCATCGCCGCCCGCCACTTCCAGCCCTGACTCGAGTTGGCGGCGAAGGAGAAGGCGTGGGACGGAGGGAAAGCAGCCGCCCTCCCTGATTTTCCGATTTTTTTTGTTCTATATCATTCATGAATTCTGTTTGATTCTTAGGGTAAATTTGTACTTACTTATTTGCAAATTGGATTGTTTTTTGCTTAAGGGATTTATTTTCTACTTTGTATATCTCCATTTTGATGTCTTTATAAATTAAGATTGTTTGTTTCTTAGAATAAAATTTGTCCTTTCTTTTGCTCTATTTTGATATTTTATGAACTTTTTTTGGTTGTTTATTGACGTCGTTTTTCCTCTTATTTCTCTATTTTGGCAGCTGTATAAAATTTTGTTGGTTAATTCTTGGGGTAAGATTATTATTCGTTTTTCTCTATTCTCATATCTTTATAAATTTCCTTGCTTGTTTCTTACTTTTTTTCTCGCATTCCTTGTTTCTTTATATTTATTCCCTCTGCCGGTGGATATAACAAACCGTCAAGGGCAATAAACACACACCCAACACTGCACAAATATGAAACACGACATGGAAACACGACCATGAATAAAACTACTATATATATTTTTTTCCTTAACTTACGAACATTACTCATTATTACACGTTGACTTTACCGGAGTCACACACACACACACACACACACACACACACACACACACACACACACACACACACACACACACACACACACACACACACACACAACACGCTCACTTCCAACACGAGGCAACGACAAACATTTCGCACGCACTCACGTTGTTGAATATTCACACAAACACCTTTACACACATATTATAATTCCGACAGACGTATGTAACATTTACCGTTTTTTTTGCTCGGCCCTGCACGGCTTTAATTCTCGCACCGCTGTAGCTGTCACGTCCGTCCCGTTTGACGCTATCAAAGCTTCGTATTTCAATACATTTTGACGGCAATATTATGCAGACATCTTACTCCATGGTGCGCGGCGCTGAATGGCTGTGGCGAATATTTTGATACGGGAACTATTTTGTTTGTTGCCGGGGATCGAACTACTACTACTACTACTACTACTACTACTACTACTATTTTGTTATGGAATCGTTATGTTTTTTGCTGTTCATGCTGCTAGAAATTGAGCTGGTGATATTTTGTTGTTGTTTCTGCTTCTACTACTACTACTTCTACTACTACTACTACTACTACTACTACTACTACTACTACTACTACCACTACCACTACTATTTTTACTGCTACATTTGCGTACTTTCAAACTACTAAATTTGTAAAAAGAGTAATTTTCTGGACTTTAAACTAACTCTCTCTCTCTCTCTCTCTCTCTCTCTCTCTCTCTCATTGTTTGGCGGAGGAAGGGGAAGATTTAGGAGTCAAGGGGATGTCCTCTCCACCTGTGTCCTGACGGAAGCCATAAAAATATTGGCTGTCCCCACTCCCCCCCCCTTGGCCACATTCAGACGGCGTGTGTGTGTGTGTGTGTGTGTGTGTGTGTGTGTGTGTGTGTGTGTGTGTGTGTGTTGCCTCCACTTTGTTCTCTTTTCCAGTTCTCTTTGTCCACTCGTTATTATTTATCATAGAACTTTTAAGGGTGTGTTTATTTTGTTGGCATTCTCGCTCCTGTAAGTGCATTTTTTTAATTTCTCCTCTTTGTTTAATGAGTATGTGTAATTGGTGCATTTAGAGGTTATTACTCTATTTGTATTGTTGTCATTAATAATAATAATATTAATAATAATAATATAAGTAGTATTTTGAAATATCCAGGAAGAAAACGAAGGATATATATATATATATATATATATATATATATATATATATATATATATATATATATATATATATATATATATATATATATATATATATATATATATATATATATATATATATATATATATATATATATATATATATATATATATATATATATATATATATATATATATATATATATATATATATATATATATATATATATATATATATATATATATATATATATATATATATATATATATATATATATATATATATATATATATATATATATATATATATATATATATATTTTTTTTTTTTACAGTAGTCTCTCTTGATAAGGACGATTGTCGGTTAAAGTCTACACTTCACTGAGGTCGCTTTAACACGAATTCCCTTGCACAACTATAGTCAGCTGTTAACAGAACCAAAATTGGCCTTTCGCAGAGCGCTGATGTATAAATAATTCTCCTCTTATATCTGAGGGATAGGTGATCTCACGTCCATACGGGAAATATGAGAAATAAGAATAAATATTAAATATAAAGTAAGGAAGGATTACGTACCTCTTGTCCTTTTATGTTACTTTTATATTTCATCTAGCTATTAGTCTTTGAATTTTAGTGTTTTAATATTTGTTTTAAAGTTTAATGTCACCAAAAACTATACCTAGTGCGAATAAAGAATTATTATTATCATTATTTGTTTTAATATTCTGTTCCTTTGTCATGGCTTTCTGTCATAATATTGGTTTAGTTTTCTGTTACATCGTTTATATTAGATTTGGTACGTATAATCATTTTACTTCCCTTTGTGAGAGTGTAGCTCTGCGTGACTGACCGTGTTTACCGCTCTCTCGTAATTATCTTATAAATAAAATCCTACTACATCATCGCCTTTAAAGTGGTGGCTAGCGCGTCTGCTCCATCTAAAGCTGCATCGAATCCTCTTAAAATGCAGCTATTGATCCTGTTTCCTTTGTAACACTGTGCTTCGTGGTTAACCCTGTGTGTGGATTTGGCTTAATTTGCTTATCATTCGCTTTAATGCTTTTATGGATGGATTCAAAGCGTTCGATCCCCCTAATGCGGTATCGAACCCACTTAACGGCTAAGCGAGCGTGTTTGGCGGCTGTTTTTGCGCGTGTGATTTATGGTGTTTAAGTAAATCATTTGGGGACTTAAGTCCTTCGCTCTAAAGCTGTTTTCGCCCTTTATTATCGCGGTACTTTTCAGCGAATTATGTTTCTGCAAAGTTGCGAGTGGAATGAAAATAATAACAACTGGCACCTTTATTACTCTTCTGTACCAATTTTCTCACCGATGCGCTTTTTTTTTCCTTGTCTTATGACAGATATTTATTCTTCTTTTTGCAGCTTATTTATGTCATGCCAATTATTCAAAGCCGAAGGAAGGACGGAAGCATTAATTAAACATGACGTCCCAGTTTCTGCATCGAATTAATAATAAGTAAACACAACATGAAATTATATACCTCCGTTCCTTCACTAGCACGAACCGAGGCCACACAAAACACATTAACTTTATATCACACGAAGTATTTAGAACCAAAAGAAAGAGTGACGCATCAAGTATATAAAAGGAATCAAACTAACTTATAAACACAATATAGAACTCTAATTCCTTTCCTCGCATGAACCGAAGCACACAAACGTTTAAACTTTATATCGCACCAATTATTAAAACGAAGGTAAAACGAACGCATCAACTAAACATAACGTCTCCATTTCCTTATCGACCTAAAAAACATATGATTAAACTCCTTCATAAAATAGTAACATAAAACTTCCATTCCTCACCCGAACCGAGGCACACAAACGCTTTAAACTTCAACGACGATTCAAGAAAACAACGCTGGAAGGATGGTCTCTCCCTCCTCTCCCTTTCCCCTCTCACTCCCTTTCTCCTTCCCCTCCTATCACACACACTACGAGTCTTGCCTAGTCTGCTGGAGGGTCTAACTGGTGGAGAGAGGGAGAGGAGGAGGACGGTCGGAGGTCGGGGTGGCGGGAGGGAAAGTGAGATGGAGAGGATAGAGAGGAGGAGGCGGGTAGCAGCAGAGTCCCAGCTCAGTAAAATAAAACCCGAGGCAGCCCTAGTAAACTGCAGAAATACACGAGGTCGCCAATACCCGAGTTTTTGTGTGTTGTGTTGTATGTTGTGTTGTGTGTGGGGTGTTCTCTCTACATCGTTAGGATCCGGCCTTAGGAACTGCCTATATTGATTCGTATTTCTTGGGGTCATTGTATTTTAGTGGGAGGTGGAAACATTAGTGAGAGGATCTGTTTGTCTCTCTATTTTTCCTTCTTTTCCAATCTTACTCAGTTTTTATCTTCTTCCTGCATTTGCTCACTCTATTTTTTTGGTCATCTTACTCTTGTTCTTGTTCTTTTTATTATTTATCTTTTTTCTCCACCTCCTCCTCTTCGAGTTTTAGTAAGAGGGTTTCTGTTTGGTAGTAATAACAATATATGGTCGTGTGAGTATGGGGTCAGTTAGTTCATCCATATCCTTTTTTTCCTCCTCATATTCTTATTCTCGTCCTTTTGTCTTCTTTCGGGTTTCTTCTTAGTCTTTTTGTTCTTATTCTTGACCCATCTCTTTTTTTTCTATTTCTCCTTTCCATTATATTGCTTCTTCTTATCTTCATCTCCTTCCTCCTCATTCTCATCCTCGTCTTTCTCGATTATCAGTAAGAAGGTCACAGTTTCGTAGAAGAGGCAATAGGTGGCGATACTGTCGAGTTGGCAAGGCAGTGAAAAGTATTACTGCATTATTGGAGGAGAGAGAAAGAAACAGAGAGAGAGAGAGAGAGAGAGAGAGAGAGAGAGAGAGAGAGAGAGAGAGAGAGAGAGAGAGAGAGAGAGAGAGAGAGAGAGAGAGAGAGAGAGAGAGAGAGAGAGAGAGAATATGTCGAGGGTATTGTAGTAAGTTTGAGAGAGAAATGAAGGAGTAGAGATAACGAGAATTACACAGACACACACACACACACACCCACACCCACACACACACACACACACACACACACACACACACACACACACACACACACTTTTATTTTTTTACGATTTAGTACATTTTTCTTATAATAATGTTAATTCCTTCTTTTCTCTTTTCAGGTAAGACTTTCGATTTCTGGCTCTGATTCCTCTGCGGCGCACAAGGTCAGTCTGTATTGGTTGTACACACACACATACACACAGATTTCGAGGAGACTTGATCGCGGTTTTTAATGGATGAAGGGCTTTAATAAGGGGGGTATAAATAAGGTTTTGACGGTAAGAGAGCCGGGTAGGACACGTAGTAATGAGTTTAAGTTGGATAAATTCAGATTCAACAAGGACATTGGCAAGAACTCGTCCACCAACAGAGTGGTGGATGAGTGGAAGAGGCTTGGCAGTCGTGTGGTGAGTGCCAATACGGTAGACACTTTCACAAAAATATATTAGATAAAGTCATGGATGGTGATGTTAGGTGGGGTTAGGTTCACAGGAGCTGCCATGCATACTCCTCTTGGCCTCTTGCAGACTCCTTATGTTCTTATGTTCACCCCCCCCCCTCCCTCCCCTTCCACACACATTCAGGACTCGCGTTTCACCACAAAGTCTGGTGCCCGGTTTCATCCGTCTGTCCCCTTTCCTTCCTCAACGCTTCGCCGCCCTCCCATCGCCTCCATCTTTTCTTCTTCTTTTTTTAATATATAATTAAGTTCTTTTTCTTCCTTTTTCTTCTTCGTTTCTTGTTTAGGTTGTTTTCTTATGTTCAAATGTTTTCTTCGCACGTTTAACTCTGCGGTAAATTCATCCACTTCTCACTTCTCATCGCCCAACCGTCTGCCCGCCTCCATAACACCAGTCTTACCTCCCAGCCTTCACTGTCCTCTTTCCCGCACACCCCTACTACTCCTTCCTCCTTCTCCTCCTCCTCTCCTGCCACCGTCTACTTCTCCTCTTCCTTTTGCTTTATAATTTAATCCTCCTCCTCCTCCTCCTCCTCCTCCTTCACTGTCCGCTTCTTTTCACTCCTCCTCCCCCTCCTCCGCCTCCTCCATCTACTTTTTTTTCTGCGTGCCCTTCTGCTTCTCCTCCTCCTACTACTGCTCTTCCTCCTGTTTCTTCTAAATGGAAGGGAAAGGCAGATTGTGAAAATAAAAATAAATAAATAAAGGGAAGGATAAAGAAAACATCAGCACAACGAAAGAAAGAAAGAGAGAAAGTGAGTCCGTGGTTGCAAAATATAAAGAAAAAAAATACTGGAAAAAAAGGGAATGGATGGAAAGGAAATAAGGACGAGGAAAGATTAAAAATTAGAAAAAAACCGGATTGGTAAAGAAAAGAGAGAGGGAAGAAAGAGGGAGGGTTTACAGCAAGAGGGAGAGGGAGGAAAAAGGGAAAAGAAAAGGGGGAGAGACTGGTAAAGGGAAGAAGAGATGATAACGGTGCGGGAGATGATGAGGGGAGTGAAAAGAAAGGGAAACAGGTTCACTATCATAGAGCCACCACGTTAAGGAAGAAAAAAGGAGAAAAAAAACAGCGGAAAAATAAATGGGAAAAAAAGCTTAAGGGGAGAAGAGAGGTGATGACGACGCAGTGGACTATGAAAGCAGTAAGGCGAAGGTAAATAAACGCTATCAAACGCTCGGCCGATAAGGAAAAAAACGGGAGAAAGAAGATGGGGTATGGGGGTGGGAAGGGACAATTTTCAACCAGCGCCTAGTGGACGAAAATTACCCACATGCTACCAGCATCTCCAAACATCCCAAACTTCAGCAACTTCAGTCAAGAGGAGTACCGCGGGGCAGCACGGTCCAAGCAAGTCATACATCACGGCATCTACTATAAAAAAAATTCGCGTGCGCCACCAACGGACCGAAAAATGGTGTTCAGGGTATTGGTGACAGGCAGAAGGGATGGTGATGGGGATGATGAAGATGGTGAAGTGAAGGGAAGATATATAGAAGGGAAGGGAGGAAGGGATGTGTTAGGTGTTGATGGGAGTGTTGAGGGTGGTGGTGATGAAGTGAAGGGAAGACATATAGAAGGGAAGGGAGGAAGGGATGTGTGAGGTGTTGATGGGTATGGTGAGGGTGGTGGTGAAGGGCGAAGTGATGTCGATGGGGGCGATGAAGATGTGAAGTGAACGGAGAATAGAGGATAAGAAAATAATGGGAAAGGATGTGTTAGGTGTTGATGGGGGTGGTGAGGGTGGTGGTGAAGGGTGAAAGTGATGGTGAAGGGGGTGATGAAGATAGTGAGGTGAAGGGCAGACTGATAGATAGATACACGTCGAGGCAAGAGAAAGTTTCGAGTTGCGTAATCCCAGCGAAAAAGTTTCCAAAATCCCCTGCCTGCCATCCTTCTCTCTCTCTCTCTCTCTCTCTCTCTCTCTCTCTCTCTCTCTCTCTCTCTCTCTCTCTCTCTCTCTCTCTCTCTCTCTCTCTCTCAACAGCGACTCACTGATACTAGGAGACTTTAACCTCCCCCATATCGACTGGGCGACACTGTCGGGTACAGAAGGTGAGTCCCATGGAATGATCGAATTTCTAGAGGAAAAATATCTAAGCCAAATGGTTTCTGAACCAACTCGACAAAATAACATACTTGACCTTGTTATAGCGACCCAAGATAACCTAGTCAGTAATGTCACGGTAGGAGAACACCTCGGTTCCTGCGATCATAAACTAGTGCGCGTTGACATTAGAGCTCAATCATCGGTGACTGAAAATAAAGTTAAGGTGCCCAATTTCAAAAGAGCCAACTTCGTAGAAATCTGACGAAAACTAATAGATATGCAACTATCAGATGACGGCAATGCAGAGGACGCCTGGCTAAACTTTAAAATCACTTACTCACTCAGCAGGACACATTTGTCCCCTTGTGCGAGAAGCGAATTAACACTAATAAAGTCCACCTTGGTTTAATAGCGAAATTAAACACTCAGTCAAGGAGAAAATTGTCTTACAGGTTAAAGAAAGACCAAAGCACGCCCGAAAACATTAGACTTTACAATGATGCAAGGCGACGAGTAAAAAGATTAGTGCATCAGGCAAAGCGTAGATATGAAGAAAATATTGCAGCCAACTGTAAAAATAATCCGAAATCCTTCTTCAGTTACATAAACAACAGAAAGGCGATCAGAAGTGGAATTGGACCTTTAACAAACAGCGACGGTGCACTAGTGACTGACAGCCAACACGTTGCAAACCTATTAAATAATTACTTTTCCTCGGTGTTTAATAATAACAGTCCTCCCACCACCACCACCAACACCAGTACTAATGTAAATCCAGAGCATGCATTGTCTAACTTTGAAATAAAACCCGATGAAGTCCTTAAAGCCCTCAAATCACATAAAACCACAAAAAGTCCTGGACCTGATAAAGTATATCCAACTCTGCTGAAAGAAACAAAGAGCGAAATACTCTCCTCCCTCACAACCGTATTCAATATGTCCTTGCGACAAGGCATTGTCCCTTCAGATTGGAAAAAGGCTAACGTGACACCGATTTTTAAGAAAGGAGACAAAAAAGTACCAGGTAATTACAGGCCCATTAGTCTAACTTCGGTTGTAGGTAAGCTACTTGAGGGCATAATTAGAGACAAAATTGTGAGTTACCTTGAAAGCCACTCATTAATTGGGGACTCACAACATGGCTTCCGAAACAAAAGATCCTGCCTATCAAATCTATTAACCTTTTATAACGACCTCTTCACTGTTTATGACGTAACCAAATCACTGGACGTAGTCTATCTTGATTTCCAGAAAGCGTTTGATAAAGTCCCGCATCACAAATTACTTTACAAATTAAAGCAAATAGGTATTGACGGTCAGGTAAACCAATGGATCGCGAATTGGTTGAGCAACAGACAACAAAGAGTAGTGATTGACGGATTTAACTCAGAGTGGGCGCCGGTCACTAGTGGCGTCCCTCAGGGCTCGGTTCTTGGCCCAGTGCTCTTCATTATTTACATCAACGACGTGGATGTTGGACTCAATAACCGCATTAGTAAATTTGCAGACGACACAAAGATTGGTAACTCGGTTCTCACTGACGAAGACAGGCAAAGCCTCCAAGAGGATTTGCACAAAATTTCAGCTTGGTCGGATAGATGGGAGATGCCCTTTAACGTAGACAAGTGCCAGGTCCTTCAAGTTGGAACGAGGAATAAGAAGTTTGATTACGAAATGCGCGGCGTTAAACTCAAAAGCGTTCAATGCGTCAAGGACTTGGGGTCAAAATCGCGTCAAACCTCAAATTCTCACAGCAATGCATCGATTCAGCAAATAAAGCGAACAGAATGTTGGGCTTCATTAAAAGAAACTTTTTATTTAAGAATAAAGATGTAATACTACCGCTCTACAACAGTTTAGTCAGACCCCACTTGGAATATGCGGTACAGTTTTGGTCTCCACACCATTCAAAGGATATTGCTAAATTAGAATGTGTTAAGCGTCGGTCAACGAAAATTATCCTTCCTGGCGCAACAAATCCTACGAAGAAAGGCTTTCTACCCTTAACATGTTCTCTCTTGAGAAACGTCGCCTCCGAGGAAAACTGATCGAATGTTTTAAAATACTTAATGGTTTCACGAATGTAGACAGATCAACATTGTTTATGATCGATGACACTTTGCGCACGAGGAACAATGGCGTAAAACTCAGATATAGACAAGTAAATTCAGACTGCACCAAATTTTTCTTCACCAACGTTGTAGTGCGAGAATGGAATAAGCTCCCATCATCTGTGGTCCAGTGTAACACGATTGACTCCTTCAAAAATAAGCTCGACCGTCACTTCCTTCAACTTAATATCAACTAGAGTAGAAATGCAACGTTTTGGAGTCTTCTGATTAATGTAAAATCACTTAGGTTTAAGGACAGACCACCAAGTCTGGACCATGGGGTCTGTGGTCTGATTTTCTATGTAAATCTCTCTCTCTCTCTCTCTCTCTCTCTCTCTCTGCATATAAATAACGCCATAAATACTACCACACAAAGATCTTGCATCCTTGTTCTTGGGGTTTAGATTCATTTCGCTATATCGCAAAAGTCTCTCTCTCTCTCTCTCTCTCTCTCTCTCTCTCTCTCTCTCTCTCTCTCTCTCTCTCTCTCTCTCTCTCTCGGCAGTAAATCATAATCCGTATTCATTAGCAATAATCTCGAGGCGAAAACTGTGAAAAGAGAAAGAGCGAGAGGAAAAGAGGGACGAGGAAGAGAGAAAACGTATAAAGCAAATGCGTAGACTCAACTAAATATTCAAAGGCTGGATTAGTCTGGGCGGGGAGAGGGGAGCGAAATCACAAGTATTACTAAATGAAAGGAAAAAAGGAGACTAGAGGCAGGAAATTTGTAATGTGCTGGATTACATAATCTGAAGTCATGTTTTAGTGTGTTGGAACGGGGAGCAGTAGTAGTAGTAGTAGAAGTAGTTGTAGTGGTAGTAGCAGTAGTAGTAGTAGTGGTGGTAATAGTAGTAGTAGTAGTAGTAGTAGTAGTAATAGTAGCAGTAGTAGCAAAAGTAGTAGCTCCCCATATTTCCCTTCACAAGATACAAATGGCTAAATATTTCCCGCCATAAATGCAAACCGTCTTGATATTATTAATTTGTATTACACAATATTGCACTGTAGCCTTAGTTATGCGCTCATATATAAAGACATAACTCTAAAATCTCTCTCTCTCTCTCTCTCTCTCTCTCTCTCTCTCTCTCTCTCTCTCTCTCTCTCTCTCTCTCTCTCTCTCTCTCTCTCTCCTCAGCCAGCCTCTAAAGGTGATATATATTAAGACAGCCTCGCCCCACACGCCTTTCGCTGCCGATCGTAAAATTCCCAGGAAATATTTGTCTGGCTTGGTGGAGGAAGGAATGTACTCTGCCTCCATTTGTGGTGGGCTGGAGAAGGAGGAGGAGGAGGAGGAGGAAGAGGAGGAGGAGGAAGAGGAGGAGGAGACGGAGGAGGAGGAGAAGGAGGAAGGAGGAGGAGTAAGGAGAGATCATGGAAAAAGATTAAGGGTGTGGATAAGAAAGATATTTACGCAGGAGGTCATCGGAAAAGTAAGTCAACAACAACAGGAAGGATTAACGAGAAAGTTGGACGGAATCATAATAAAAACAGGAAACTGAAGTAGCTAATAAAAAACGAAGATATATATAACGAATGGAAGTGAGCGAGAGCGGATATCAACAACAACAAGAAATATTTACGAGAAAGGTTGAAGGAATAGTAGAGAAAGGAGACCTGAAATAAGAGGAATAAAGAAAAGCAAAACGAGGTCGAGGAGGATGAATACATAGAAATACATAGGAAGAACAGACACCAGAAAACCTATCGGTCTATGACGAGGGTGTCTGTTTACTACCGCTACTACTAGTAATCTACGTGTGGTAGGACAGGACAGAAAAGATGAAGGCTCCTCCCCACCCACCTCTCCCTCCGGCAACGTGCCGGCAGGAAATAGTTAGAAGAGAACACCATGTACCTTTAAAGAAGAAAGGGCCATGGAAATTTTACAGTAGAGAGAGAAATAAGAGGAAATTACTACCCTTAACTTACACTACTGGTAACCTAAGCTGTGGTGGAAAATGACTTCATTACATAAGAACATACGAATATAGAAATACAGGGAGACTGGAAGAGGACGAGTGGCCTACACAGGGCAGCCCCAGAATCCCCCCTAATACTCACGATGGGTGAGGTGTAGTTTCAGGGGCACAGGTGGAGGCTTGCTCCTCGTTTTACCGGCGGTACTAGGCACGCACCAGTAACCTGTCACCTTACTGCACCCACAGGAGGAGGAGGAGGAGGAGGAGGAGGCAAACGACAAGGAAGGCAACAAGGAAGTCGTTAAGGGTTAATATAATGCATGCACCGGCACGTACACATACACACACACACACACACACACACACACACACACACACACACACACACACACACACACACACACACACACACACACACACACACACACACAGGAGGCACACATAGCGAAGGTGCCGTTCACAGGCCATAACTCGCCACATGCACACGGCCATAAACGCTTTCATGCCTGCAATAATAGTACACACACACACACACACACACACGAAGTACAGTACACACACATGTTCAGAAGCACTAAGCCATTTACTACTAGGGAGCGATACCAACGGTCGTTACATAATTTTGCTATTTTGAAAATGGAGGGAACGAAAACAGTAAAAATTGTGCGCGTGCAAAACTTGTGAGCACTGGCGGACGGTAGTAAGTGAAACACGGCCGCCCAGGACCGTAGAGTTTACTTCCCGTTTTTATTTGTGCCATAAATCTCCGTGAATCATCGTGACTTTCACTGTTATGCATTTCCTTTTTTATTGCATGTTGCATTGTTTCCTGCACTGCCGTATTGTCGCGCACATTTTATTTTAACACATCTCTATAGATGTTACCACTCCGGTATACAACTTTTATTACCTTCAAGCCTTAGCTGACAAAAATACTGCAGAGTTGTTTTACGTGTACTTCGTCATATTAAAATAAAGGTGTGTATGTGTGTGTGTGTGTGTGTGTGTGTGTGTGTGTGTGTCTGTGTGTGTGTGTGTGAGTAAACTTTCAAGGCAATTACTAAAACGAATTACCGATCTGTATTAAATTCCATGCATGTACAAAACAGATACACACGGACAAGTGCATACATACTAACACACACACACACACACACACACACACACACACACACACACACACACACACACACACACACACACACACACACACACACACACACAGAAACCAAACACACACACTGGCAATCCGTTCCCCTCGCGGCAAAATGTTCTTGTTCGGGGGACGAAAACTTGCTTTAAAAAATGAGCATCAAATGTACTGTAAAGCAAGTAGTAGGAAGCAGCGACCCGGAAATTATGAGGGAAGGTTAGGCGCTTACGAACTTCCTGAATTCCTGAAATGTAGTGAATGATCCGCACGTAACAAGGAGACACAAAATACATCAGGATCTCCACAAAAATTAACGCTATTTGGTGGTCACTGGCGGCAAAGGGAGGAAGAAAACAACTTAAACACTGAACTTACGTGCACTGATACATATATGCACGGTCACCTAGAAGCAACAAGTTCACACATAATATACCAAGAACTACACTAAAATTTAGACTATTTGGTGGTCATTGGAAAAAGAAAACCTAAGCACAGAATTTTAGGGGTCCTGATAAATATATACACGGTTAACTTGAGAGAACTTTGACCCTTTGCAACATTGGCTCTGTGGAATGCATCGGGGAAATGTTAGGTTAAGGATATTGTTGAACTTAGGAAAGGGATTAGTAGACAAAAGTGAACAATTAAAAACAGGTTAATGAGGATAATAAAGGCTAATGACACCAGTTTAAAAGTTAATACGTAAAGAATGCTGGAGAGAGAGAGAGAGAGAGAGAGAGAGAGAGAGAGAGAGAGAGAGAGAGAGAGAGAGAGAGAGAGAGAGAGAGAGAGAGAGAGAGAGAGAGAGAGAGAGAGAGAGAGAGAGAGAGAGAGAGAGAGAGAGAGAGAGAGAGAGAGAGAGAGAGAGAGAGAGAGAGAGAGAGAGAGAGAGAGAGAGAGAGAGAGATTGCTGACAACCGTGACGCGGTAGTAACCATCCTGATCTTCATCGACTACATCGCGGCCACACAGAGCAGCCTCAATAACCTCACAGTCACCAGCACATCATGCTCTGTCCGAGGACACAGCATTGACAAGGATTGGAAGCACCAAGTCGCCCACCACCGCGGAGCAAACGACTGGTGGACCTCAGGCAAGCCGCGTCAGCTCCAGAAAGCCTCCACTGGCACCGTCTCCACCGCTACTCAAAGTGATTTACCTGATACCCTCCCAAACCCCTCAAGACCTGCCCCTGTCACCACTGAGGCATCAACCCCTCATACAATTAAACCTCAACTCAACCCACCCTCAAGCTCAGTTGACCAGCCCAGAGATACATCCGTAATAAACACCCAAATATCATCAGGCGCTGTACCCAAGAACACAGCAGCCACCATCACAAGGGAAGATTACCCATCATCCAATTCCTCATCCGTCCCCATCAACACTATACCTGACTCTCAGGCCAATCCCCGGTCCTCAGCACCGAACGGTCAGAGCTCAGACGACCATCGAAAGCGAAGAAGTCACGCCCTAAACCTGCCCACTCCCCAAGGCATAGACACAGCTGACACACGGAGGAACAAGAGTCCCGCCCGGCGACAAAGTCATCCTCCTCCCCCCAGAACACCTCGCCACAGCCGCCCCAGGAACACCTATACCTCCTTGCGCCCACACCGTGTTCCACTCCTGTCCCTGCCCTCCCCTAGTAGGACCACTCCCAAAGAATTTTGCAACCATTGCAAGAGGAATGGCCATACTAGAGGCATCTGCCGCTGGCTAAGCTGGTGCGACTACTGCTACCGCGAAGGTCACACCACAGCTAACTGCCGTACCTCCCATGCCCAAGAAAGGCACGAAAAGATCTACCGCCAGTTGTCCGAGCAGACAGCCGTCACCTCCCTCCTCATCGAGACACTAAATAAGCATCTCACACATCCTCCTCTCCCCAGTTACCAAGCGTCTCAGCGCCAAGCACCTCATCCCTCTCAACACCCCCACACACCTTGGAATTATGCCGGCCGACCCAACCTTCCAAGAGAAACTGACGATTATGTCTACTAACATCAGAGGCCTCCAAACTAACATAGGAGATCTAACACACTCTTATGTTATCCCGCACTCCCCAGACATCATAGCCACAGTGGAGACCTTTCTCAATCCCACCATTCCCGCCAACTTTGGGCATATTCAAGGGTACTCTAGATGGCACCGAAGAGACCGAGCCCACGGTACCTTCGGGGGAATCGCAGTCTGCTTCCGTGACGGTCTTGCTGTGGAGGCCCTCGATGTCGACATGGAACGCCACCTCGAAATGGCATTCTTCAGGCTGTGGACAAGACAACGCGACTCCATCCTGCTCTGTGTATGCTACCGGCCACAGTGGCAGGGGAGCGACCCCATCCACTTCCTCCACACAAATCTCGACACCCTTCTGCTCCAGCATTCCTGCAAACATCTCATTGTGGTGGGGGACATGAATCAGTACTTGGTGGCAAGGCAGTTCGAAGACCTTCTGACCATGTACGGCCTCACGAACCACGTTGATCTCCCTACACATATCTCCGGCTCCTCCCTGGACCCAGTCATTACAGACCTGCCAGAGGAAGTGGTCACCTGTCATCCCCTAGGTATGGTTGGTTCCTCTGACCATTCTGCTGTTCTCACCACCATCAAGACCTCAATAGAACACGACGGAGCCACCGCCCGTGTGAACTGGTTGTGGTTCCGGGGAGATTGGAACAGCCTGAAGGCAAATCTGGACTCCATCGTGTGGACGGATATCCTCCACGGAGACGTCAACAACCAAATGGAGAACTTAACAAACCTTCTTCTGTCTCTGCAACAAGAATATGTGCCCAGCCAGTCATATAAATCAAAACCAATTGATCAGCCCTGGTTCGGCTATCAGTGCAGGATAGCCGCGGACACCAAGAGTAGGGCTTGGCTGCGTTACAAGTCCCATCCTTCTCAGCATAATAAAACCTTACACAGAGAAGCCTGCAAGAACATGAGCCGGGTGCAAAAACAGGCTATACAACGCAGGAAGGAGGTAATGAAGACCAAGCTCAGCGGACAGTCTGTGGGTAACAAGGAGTGGTGGAGTGGAGTGAAACAACAACAAGGCCTCTCAGCCGACAACGCCATCCCACCCCTCGTCAGGCCAGATGGGTCAGTGGCTATGAGCGACAAAGACAAGGCGGAGCTACTGGCGGCCCACTTCTCTTCCAAAATGTCAGTACCTGATCCCCTCCGCGCCCCCCCGAAGCTGACATCCCTCACCAGGGCCTCTCTGGAGAGTCTCACTGTCACCATGGAGGAGGTAAAAAATCTGCTGATGCAAATAGACCCCAAGAAAGCCCTAGGGCCTGACAACATCAGCCCTCGGCCCCTCACCTGCTAAAAAGATGCGCTGGCCAGCTCGCCCTACCACTTACCACCATCTTCAATAACATCCTTTCCACCTCCAAGTGGCCCACACTTTGGAAGAAAGCAAGAGTGGTGGCCATATACAAGAAAAAAGGCAAACAGGACCCAAAGAACTACCGCCCAGTATCCCTCCTCTCCACTGTTGGGAAAATCTTGGAGTCCCTTATAACAACAAAACTCACGGCCTTCCTCGATGCCCACCATCTCCTCAACTCCAAGCAATTCGGCTTCCGGCAGGGAAGATCTGCTGCAGACCTGCTGCTCCTTAACTCTGCCTCATGGAGCCAATCGCTGGACAGGGGACTCGACACCTTCGTCGTGGCTCTTGACATAGCCGGAGCCTTCGACAGGGTTTGGCACCAAGGCCTCATCGCCAAGCTGAAGAGCCTAGGTGTGCGAGGCGCCCTCCTGCAACTCATTGGGGACTACCTCCAGGACAGGGCGTTACAGGTGGTGATTAACGGCCACACCTCAAGCCAGCACCCCATCAATGCAAGCGTGCCCCAGGGCAGCGTACTAGGGCCTCTACTGTGGAATGTTTATTTCAATGACATTCTCCAGCTCATCCCTGAGGCTCAGGCGTACGCTGACGACTGCACCCTTGCCTTCACCAGCGACAGACAGGACTGGCAAGGCACAGTGTGTCGCATCAACATGGCACTCGACAAAATTATCGCCTGGAGTGGCTGCTGGCAAGTCACCCTGGCCCCTGACAAAACGCAAGCAATGGTAATATCCCGCAGGCGAGATATCAACAATTTAGCCAGGCCGGGGATACAGCTGGAGGGGAAAACGCTACCCCTTCAAGACTCCATCTCCATTCTCGGAGTGGAGTTCGACGCGGGACTCTCCTTCACCAACCATGCTAAAAAAATATCAAAAAATGCAGCATGGAAACTCAGCTGTGTACGGTGCATCTCCCATCTACTTGACGCCAAAAGGACTGAGGTGCTCTACAAGGCACAAATACGCCCCCTCATGGAGTACTCCCCCTTCGCCTGGTCCTCCTGCCCTCCATCCTACCTTGCAACCCTGGATCGTGTCCAGGCCAGAGCCCAGCGTCTGATACAGCGCACAGGTCCTCAGCACGCGCATGGCTCCCTGCAACCTCTCCAGGAGCGCAGGGATGTGGCAGGCCTGTGTGTAATGTACAAGGCACACAACCTAAACACACCCCACCTGGCAGCTCTCAAGCTCCCTGCGCCCCCAACCCCCATACACTCCACCCGAGCAGCACCCCACAGACAGGAACAAGTGGCTGTACCCTTCTCCAGGACGGAACACCACTTCCGCTCCTTCCAGCCCCGCTACAGCCGCCTGTGGAACCAGCTTGTTAGCCACACCGACCTCCACCATCGCGCGTCACTTCAAGACTTCAAGCGGGAGGTGAACAGCTGGATTAGGACTTCTAGGCAGTAATTCAATGTGTCTTGTATGTAGCTATAGATAGATGAAGCTTAAAAGCTTCAACTTTAGCACAATATTCTGAAAGCCCTGTTTAAAAAAAAAAAAGAGAGAGAGAGAGAGAGAGAGAGAGAGAGAGAGAGAGAGAGAGAGAGAGAGAGAGAGAGAGAGAGAGAGAGAGAGAGAGAGAGATTATACATTTATGATTGTTAAGAAATATACTCTCCCGTATAATTGATTTTGTATTGCTAATGTGTGTGTGTGTGTGTGTGTGTGTGTGTGTGTGTGTGTGTGTGTGAGAGAGAGAGAGAGAGAGAGAGAGAGAGAGTGTGTGTGTTTGTTTGTCTCTCTCTCACACACACACACACACACACACACACACACACACACACACACACACACACACACAAACACACACTCCCAAGCACATAAAGGCCTAGTAACAGTATCTACCTCCCATCAATCCTTAAAATGAAAAAAAAAAAAAGTAAACTATAAACTAATATAAACATACCTATAACCATTTCGGTAAGTCAGTTTCTCCACCCCCATTCACGGCCAACAGAAATATGCACTGACCAGCAGCATGCAGATGAGCAAAGCCGCTGAGTCAAGCCATCAAAGTTACGCAGAGTAAAAACACGCGCCAATTAGAATGTGAAAGCAAACGACTCGTTTCTGAGATGATGTTAAAAAAGCTGGACACACTACATGAAAATTCTGAAATCTCTCTTCAACGAAATACTCTAGTGTGTGCATGGGGAATAAACTCAGACACACGCATGCACACAGACACTCACACACACACGCAAAAGTGCAGCTTAATGGTGTAATAGCAATAACTACATGGAAATACCTAGAGAAACAAGGCAAATCGACAGTTTTAGACATACACCCAAAGATAGAAAAAAGACAGACGAACATACACAAAACAGATTTCCACTCATACACATTTAAAAACAGACAAACATACAGAGAACACACAAGCACACACACGTTCAAACATATACCAAAACACAGGTACCAGGAAAAAAAAAGAGGATGACGCACACAGGACGGAAATAAAAAGGTGGAAAAAACTTGACTGCCAATTTAAAGGGGAGCACAAGAGCTACAGGAGACATGAAACCTAGTAGAGAGAGGAAAGACAAAGAGAACGACCACTAAGAACAGGTGTAACTATGATAAACGAGACGACAAATAAACTAAGAAAACCGAACACTCAGCTACACGAGACACGAAACCTAGAAGAGAAGAAAAAGACGAAAAAGAACGACAACCAAAAACAAATCTAAGTAACCCTGATTAAAGAAAAGACAAATAAACGAAGAAACTCGAACATAAGCTTTCATTCCAGCGACCAAGTGAAGGGAAACTCTACTGAAGGAATCATCATATCTTTTGCATTTTCCTATTACCAATAATGAGAGAGGAAGATGAAAAACATGACCTACCTAACATTAACCGAGGAAAGCCAACCTCCAGCAGCGGAATTGGGTTGTGAAAAAAATAATAAAAAAAAAACCTCTGCAGAAGGAAGGAGAGAGATGAGAGCTTCTTGGAGGATGGGCGAAAGAGAGCAGGAAGGAGGAAGGACCTGAATATAGAGGAAGAAGGGGAGAGGACATTTGCTAATAAAAATGAAAATAAAACAGAGGGAGATGGAAGAGAAATAACGTAATGGAAGATGAGGACGTTGCCGGAGAAAAAAAAAAGTAAAGAAAACACGAAAGTGGGATAGAGAAAGAGAGAGAGAGAGAGAGAGAGAGAGAGAGAGAGAGAGAGAGAGAGAGAGAGAGAGAGAGAGAGAGAGAGAGAGAGAGAGAGAGAGAGAGAGAGAGAGAGAGAGAGAGAGAGAGAGAGAGAGAGAGAGAGAGAGAGAGAGAGAGAGAGAGAGAGAGAGAGAGAGAGAGAGAGAGAGACAGACAGACAGACAGACAGACAGACAGACAGGCAGACAGACAGGCAGAGAGAGAGAGAGAGAGAGAGAGAGAGAGAGAGAGAGAGAGAGAGAGAGAGAGAGAGAGAGAGAGAGAGAGAGAGAGAGAGAGAGAGAGAGAGAGAGAGAGAGAGAGAGAGAGAGAGAGAGAGAGAGAGCGTGCATGACAGCGAATCAATGGACGCGAAGAGAAAGAGGATTAAATTAACAGAAGCGCAAAGTGGAAAAAAAACAAAAAGGAAAACAAATAACGCAGCGTTCCAACAATCGCAGGAAAAATGACAAAAGCGAATGAACAAAAGAACGATTAATGGAGAAATGCAAATAGAAAGGAGGAACAAACAGGAGGTGGAGAGGGGACGAATATGAAGAGAAAACAACAAACAGGGGGAGGGAGATGGAAGAGGGGAATGAGAGAGAGAGAAGAATTGGCGAAGTGCAGGATTGAATGAATGCATGAATGAGTGACGGAATATTGAAAGAGAGCAAATGAGATCAAAGTTACCAGATTATCGTACTCAGAGCTTCGTATTTACCAGTTTCTAAGCCATAACTATTGCCAAAAAACACCAATAACTAAACATTTCAACGATAACTATATATGAAGGCAGTTATTGGGTTGAGGAGGCAATTTTTGTGTCGGACATCGGCAACATAGGAGGCTGAGTACGACAATCTGGCAACGTTGAATGAGATGGGAATGAAAAGCCTACGACTATGCATCAGTAACGCACATAACTCCCCCCAACAAGCAGAGGAACAAACAGAGGAATGGAGGAGGGGAATTAGAAAGAGAAGATTAGTCAAAATGCATGAAAGAGTGACGGAATAAAGGAAGAAAGGAAATGATATGTGAATGAAAAGTCTACGAGTATGCATCAGTAACGGACATAATTCCCCCCCGCAAATATAGAAGCAAACAGAGGAATGGAAGAGTGAAATGGGAAAAAGGAGAATAGAGAAAATGCTTGAATGGGTGACGAAATAAAGAAAGCAAATGAGATGAAAAATGAAGAAAACGAAGCATCAGGAAGGTTATAATTATCTCTTCCTTTTCATTTTTTTATCAAACAGAGAAGTGGAGGAGAGAAATGAGAAAGAGAAGAATAGACGGAATGCATGAATGAGATACGGAATAACGAGATGATGCAGATGAGAAGTAAATAAAGAAGGCAATGCAGAGTAAAGTTGATAATTCCCCTTTTCTTTTCCCTTTTAACATAGGAATAGAAGAGGGAAATGGAGAAACAGAAGAACTGACGGAATAACGAGAGAATGAAATAAGATGTAAATAAGGAAAAAAATATAATGCATCAGTAAAGTTTATTATTTTCAACTTTCCCTTTTTTTCATTTCTTTGGACTCTTCCCTTCGACTTCCCTTCTTCCCATCATCGAAGTCAACACTTGTTAGCACTGACAAGTTGCTGGTTATCTCGTCTTTGTCCATCCAACGTTATATTTTTTTGTCTCTCTTCTTTTTCTTTCCCAATTTTCCTTGGTCCTTTCTTTTTGACTTTCCATTTCCTCTCCTTCCTCAAGAGCATCCTCACCTCATCTCATCTCCGGGTATGTTTTTTTGACCCTCCCAAGAGAGAGGAACGAGTTAACGAGGAAGAGGAGGAGGACCGGAAAGATGAGCAAGGAGACGGAGAGTAAGGAAGTGGAGGAGCAGCAGAGAGATGAAGAAGAGGAATAAAAGCAGGAAGGGAAAGGCAGAGGAGGAGGAGGAGGAGGAAGGAAGATAAGCAGGATGAAGATGAGCTGGGGTGCATGAAAAGGAGGGTAAGGAATATATTCAGAAAAGAGCAAATGCAGATATGAGAAGGACGGGAAATAGCTGGAAAATGAGCAGAAGCAACCGAGAGAAGAGGAGGAGGAGAAGGAGGAGGGGAGGGGAGGCGTTGGAGGAAGAGGAGAATGAGAGCGTGGAGGAGGAAGAGGAAGAAGAAATCGAAGAACCGGACGCAAAATGAGGCAAAAAAAAAAAGATAATGGAAACGAAATAAGAGAAAGCAGGAGCAGAAATTTGATGATGATGGGCAGAGAGCAGAAAATGGCGGAGTGCTGGAAAACATAAAAGATGAAATAAAGCAGAAAGAAAAAAGGAGAAGAGAATAGTTAGCAGGATGATGGGAAGGAATTTGGAGACTATTAGGAAGTAAGATAGAGGTAATCTGATAGTGAAAATCGGATCAGGTATCTTTGGAGGCCCCGTCTCTCTCTCTCTCTCTCTCTCTCTCTCTCTCTCTCTCTCTCTCTCTCTCTCTCTCTCTCTCTCTCTCTCTCTGACCGCCGTAGGGAGAGGTAGTGGTCGCTCCGCGCCGCGCTAGCCGCGGGACATGTGCTCCAAATCCCTCAAACCTCACTACTCAGGGATAACACACTAGAGCAACGCGACTACATACGTGTCAGTGTTTAATAAGGACGCATACTGCAATACCATCATCTCTAATACCATCATCAGCAAGCAACATGGATTCGTCTACCTCTGCACTCGAGACAACACGTGTGGAAAACAAGAATGAACCTTCCATGGCAAATCCTACCACAGAATACCTTCACAACCTCACCAAAGTGCAACTGCAGAAACACTGCCGCAATATAGGACTAACAAATGTGTGGGCCAACAAAGATCAGCTCGTGGAAATGATAATGGCAAACCACAGCGACGGAGCTCCTTCACCGTGCAGCACATCGACAACCAACAAACGCTGTAGTGTTAACAATCATTCTTGTGAACGCAGAAGTCCAGCATCTCTCAACAGCGAAAGTGAAAGTGAACGTGCTGTGTACCCCCGTAGTGAACCCATCTGTGCAGCATCTCAGAGCAGTGATCGTGACAAAAGTCCTGCATCTCTCAACAGCGAAGGTGAAAGTGAACGTGCTGGGTACCCCCGTAGCGAACCCGTCTGTGCAGCATCTCAGGGCAGTGATCATGACAAAAGTCCTGCATCTCTCAACAGCGAAAGTGAAAGTGCAGCATCTCAGGGCAGTGATCGTGACAATGTTCTCTCACATGGCAGTAACTCAAACTCAAGTAATGACCCTCAAGAACCTACAGTGAATCACAAGAAACTGGAGTGTGAAATACATAAACTGTACGGAATGCTGCAAAGTATGAACAACGAAATCGAACACTCATACGAGGAAATAAAGAAAATGAACACCTGTTTCCATCATTTGGATGAACGCCTAACTAAACTTGAAAGGATCATAAGTAGAGGAGGTCATAGTGACGTTAATACTGAGGTCAGAAATACGGTGAGCCTAACTAGCCTAAACCACCGTATCAGTGATCTGGAGGAAAAAGCGAGTGAAAACACACAGGCAAGTGGTAATACAAGTGATGTGCACCAGACAACACAGCCTAATCATGACTCTCCAGTGAAAAAACATATTATTCTTGGTGACGTCAATCTCAGCAACACCCAGGTATCCGATTTATCAGACAGCTGGAGTGTGAGAACATTAGGGGAGGCAAACTATGATCTCATGAGCTGCTGGGTGAAAGAAAAACTATCCTGGTGTCCCGCCACTTGCATAATCTACGCTGGGCTTTTTGACATTCTGGAAAGATCCGAGTACATAGTGGCCCTGGATAACCTCGGAGCCTTGATCAGTGAACTAAAAACGAAAAACGAAAACATGGACATCTATGTCAGTCAGCTGGTGCCAAGCCTGCAGAGTGATACATTGCAGGCCAAAATAAATGACTTCAATGAACACCTACAAAAATGGGGTAATGAAAATGAAATACCCATTATAAACCCTGACCCGCTATTCAGGCTGGGGGATGGTAACATTGATGAGGATTGCTACTACGCTTATGGCCAGCACCAAGGATCCATGCTTATCAGACTAGGGGCCACAAGACTACTTCGTGCCATGGCTGGCCAGTGTACGCCTCTCCAGGGACACATGAACAAGGAAAATCTCAAAAAAACATCTCCAGTCACACTACCTCCACAAACATCCTAACAAGCAAACACAGAGGACACCTGGCCACCCCCCCACCCCCACCTCACCAGCACGCCAGGTAGACAGCGACGGATGGAGAAGGGCGGGCGGCACCTACTCTAATCCTTCTCGCCACCCCCATCCTCACCCTGCTGGGAACCACGGAAGGCGGAACAATGACCTTAAACCTCCGCGCCACCCCCACCCCTATCCTCATGGGGGCCTCGGAAGGCGGGACAGTAACCTGACAACACCTGGTCCCACACCTGACGATAGGAGGGGCACTAACCCTCACTACCCGACCTCCCACCTCCGATATGACAACTCTCAACAGCATCTCTCCCATGGATGGACTAGAAGCCACCCCCACCCCCACACCCAGAGCTCCACACCATCACCACCACCGCAACCATGGCCACGCAGAAGAGGAGCGTGCTACAAAACTGTGGAAACCAACCCCACGCAAACCCCCTGCAGGTTTGACCATAAACTACGGTGCACAACATGTTACCAATTAGGCCACAAAAATAGACTATGTAACTTCTACAGAGGATAGGTCATTGGCGAAGAAGACGTTGCCGTTGAACATTATAGTACAGCTAAGGACGGTCTCTCCATAGAACACATCAATGCCCAGTCTCTTCTATCTAGCTTCGAGGAAATAAAATTACTATTATATGACCGTGATATTGACATTCTCTGTGTTAGTGAGACTTGGCTTCATCAATAAACACCTGACTCACTAATAATAATACCAGGTTACAATTTATTTCGACACGATAAGGGCCGCGGAGGTGGAGTGTGTCTTTATGTTAAGGATAATCTAAGCTCCAAGATCATTACACCAGATGTTGAACCCTGTACTGGAATCGAAAACATATGGATCACAGTTCAAAGCAGAAAACTACCATCAATCATTGTAGGATGCTTATACAGACATCCCAAGGCCCCCGCTACCTCATATGATTATCTAATGGAAGTCTTCAAGCACGTTAACCTAAGAAAGAAACCCATGTATGTGTTCGGCGATCTTAACGATAACCTTCTAGTTAACAACAGCAACCTGCAGAAAATAATTGAAGCTTGCGGTTTATTCCAAGTAATAAGTAAACCAACACGTGTCACCCCCCAGTCTGCCACACTACTTGATGTCCTAATCACAAACAAAAAAGAAAGTATTGTTACCTCTGATTGCCTTCCCAGTACTATCGCAGATCACGACATGATTATCTCAAAAATCGACATCAGCAAACCCAAACGGACAAAAATAAAGAAAACTTTCAGAAGCATGGCCACATACAATAAAGATAACTTCTGTGAAGCATTGCTAACCAGCTCAGACTGCCTAAGTAGTATCACGTTAACTGATGACATTGACGAACAGGTGAATATACTTAACACAATATTCAATTCTTGCCTAGATCAAGTTGCCCCAATGACGACTAAATATATAAATAGACCACCTGCTCCTTGGATTGACAAAGAAGTAAGAGATAACATGAAGTACAGGGATAGCTTACAAGGCCAGCTAAAATTAGATCGACACAACACACAACTTTACAACAAATATAAAGAAGAAAATAAACGCGTTAAGGATAAGCTCCACAAGGCAAAAAAGACATACTATCATAATAAATTCCGCCAAAGTAAAGGCAACTCGTCACAAATGTGGAGTAATATTAGAGGCATAGTGCCTAACAATAAACCTAATAATAACATCATCACTAACGAAGATATTAATGACAAGGCGGAGGATTTTAACAACTACTTTGCTAACGTAGGAAGAGAAACTTTTGAGAGGTGCAAAAATGACTCTACTAACAATAATACTAACTCAGACAACGTACGAGTAACTCATGACACTATTGATAACTTAGACACAAATAACTTCTTCAGACCTAAACCAGTTGATGCTGAGACTGTAATTCTAACGATATCCAAACTAAAGGAGACCAAAGCTGTAGGTAGCGATGGCATTTCTTTAAATTTCATAAAAGACAGCCTTTTTGTTACAGCCTTCTACCTAACATGCATATTCAACACCTCAATAGCTACAGGTAAATTTCCCACCCCATGGAAACATGCCATTGTTGTCCTGATTTTAAAGGAGGGGATAGTAATATCAACTCCAATTACAGACCTATATCTCTCCTCCCTGTAATATCAAAGGTCTTAGAAAAAATTGTAGCTAAGCAACTTTCTGACCACCTAGAAGGGAATGCTTTACTTTCTAACTCTCAACACGGATTCAGGCCGGAGCTATCTACCGAAACTGCTCTCACAGTAATATCCAATAATGTATATAGTAACCTAGATAACAAGAGAATTACTCTGATAACTTTATGTGACTTATCGAAGGCATTCGACAGTGTTAACCACGACATTTTACTGCAGCGATGCCTTAAACTACGTATAGACCCTTTCTGGATCCAAGACTACCTATCAAACAGAACTCAATCAGTCCGGCCAAACAATCACATATCACCCAAATCCTTAATAACACATGGAGTCCCACAAGGCTCTATCCTTGGCCCTATTCTTTTTACTATTTTTGTTAATGATATCTCAGATCACATCAGCGACTGTATACTGGTTCAGTACGCAGATGACACACAGTTTATCCACAGTGACAACATTAATAACATAGACCAGCTAATAACCAGAGCTAAAGTAACACTGTCGAATGCCAAGACTTACTTCCTAAAAAGTGGCCTTATGTTGAATTCTAACAAACCCAATTTATATTTATCGGCACACGGCAACTGTTATCGAGCTTACCAGATGATATGACCATCAACTTTGACGGAAGTGATATACCAATAAGCAAACATGTTAAAATATTGGGTGTTTACTTTGACAAGTACATGACGTTCGACACACACATACATCAACTCAACAAAAAGTAATAGGGGTTATAATGTTCATAAACAGAATTAAGGACATATTTGATAAGGACACCAGAGTGATTGTTATCAAGACACTAGTGTTAAGTCTAATCAATTACGGACTAAAATATGGGGCAACACCAATGAGACCCTCATGCAGCGAGTGCAAAACTGCAAAACTTCGCTGCCAAAGTTGCTGGGGGCTACAAAAGACGCGACCGTGCTACTCCTGTGTTACAAGAACTAAAGTGGATAAAGATGAAAGAAAAAGTGAAATTCGATCAGTGCATAATGGTGTATAAAGTGACCCATAAATATTATCCTGAGTGGCTACTAAACTTACCATATGTAACACAAATTAACGAACTTGTAACGAGACAAAACGGAGACCTATTTATCCCAAGAGTGAGAACAGACAATGGTGCGCGGTCACTATTAGTAAGTGGACCAAGAGCATGGAACAAGCACCCCCTAATATAAAAAGAACTCCTGTCACTCACGAGCTTCAAGAAAGCCCTAACTATTCACGCTCTTCAAGGAGGCTTTGCTAAAGAACGCGTGAAGGACATAATATACACTTATCTCGTACATATGTATTATATCTAGCAAGTTCCTATATATGATATCCCATGTAAATATTTAGTAATTAAGATAAAAGATTAGTTAAAGAAAGTCTTATATATGATATCTGTACTACATGTAAAGTATTTAGTAATTAAGAGAAAAGCCATTGTACATTGTACTTTAATGGAATAAAGCATTCTGATTCTGATTCTGATTCTGATTCTTACTGCCATCTGCTGACTCTCTCTCTCTCTCTCTCTCTCTCTCTCTCTCTCTCTCTCTCTCTCTCTCTCTCTCTCTCTCTCTCTCTCTCTCTCTCTCTCTCTCTCTCTCTCTCTCTCTCTCTCTCTCTCTCTCTCCTTTTTTTGTCTAGTCTTCTTTTATTCCGCTCACCTATCTTCTAATTTACTCCTGCTTATGTTCATTCTCTCCCAGTTTTAATTCTACGTTTTCATCTTTTTTTCCTTTTTCATCTTTCAGTTTTTTCTATTCATCGTTTTTTTCAATTTTTTCCTTTTTTTTCCTTTTTCGTCTTTCATTACTTTTTTCTCCTCATTTTTTATTGTTTTTTTCTGACGTTCTTCGTTTTACATTCTGCTCAAATTTCACGGTTTCCCATTGATTTTCTTTTTTTGATTCTCCGTTTTCCTTCTTCCTTTTCCTCTTCTACTTCCTTCCAGTCCTCACGCTCTTCTTCTTCCTCTTTATCCTTCTTCCTCATTATCCTATTCCTAATTTTGCTTTTTATCTTTTCTCTTTTTTTCTCTTCCCTCTCATTTTTTTCTTAATTATGCTTTTACATCTTTTCTCTCCCACGTCTATCTCAATCTACTCTTTCAATCACTTCCTCTTCCTCTTCTACTTCCTTCTAAGCATACAGGCAAGAGCATTCTAATACCTTTCATTTAAATATAGTTTTAAAACAGGTGGTCGTTCAGACAACTCCTTACATAACGTTTCTTGTTCTGAGGTGCAACACGACCCCACTATCCCTGCCTAAGGTTTTTTGTAAGACAATATTTTCTATTTTTTCATTTGAAATATAAGATAAGAAATGTAAGCACACACATGCGTCCAAACACTCCCCACAGATGCGACACTCTTGAACAATTTGTTCCGTAGAAGTGGCACTGTTCCATGGGATGCGTTCCTCTGCATGGTGATTTTAGTCAGCTGGCGAGCCGTTCCTCTCAGTGTGATTGTGGTGCTTCCTGGCACTCCCCAGTCTCTGTTATCACCAGTCAGCGACAGTTACTGTTCAGCGGGTGTTGAGAAATGCACCTGGAGTGTACGTCAACTGTACGTCGCTGAACATTTGAGTTTGATCACGACGCTGTGTACTCGCCCGGTGCTCACAGAAACTCGCCACCACTCGGCTTTGCGCCTCTCTTGGCACGACCTCTGCTGCGGGAGTTGGTGCCCCGATGTGTCTGTCCCTCGTAGAAATGCCTTGTTTCGTATCTGGGCGGGACGTGGCTGCTGGCGTTGTGCTGGCGGTGCTGTGAGTGGCGGCTGTTGGTGTAGTTGTGTGCAGCATACCAGCCACTGTTTTGCTGGAAGGAGTCGTTGCTCCGCTGTGCCGGCCTCTCGAGGTGCCGAGGTGCGCCACGCAGCGAGTTAGAGGCGGATCTAACGGGCTGCTGGTGAGGCCTCGAGGTAAAGTTGGGAGGCTGAGTGACTTGGAGCGGCGCGGCGTATCTGAAGGTGTCGTGGCCACGGTACACCTCACGTTCCTTAACGGGGGCGCGGAGGTTACCAAGGTTGAAGGGCACGTGTTTTGGACAGGTGGACCGTGGCATCTTTTCTTTCTTCAGGATACCTTTAGGAGACTTCCCTTCAGTAGTGGTATTCATTTGTGCACAGCGAGCTGCTCCAACTGTTTGCTGGTGTCGTGTGTTGTGTTTCTTTACCGCGTCCTTTGCTGACCCTTTCTGTGGCTTCACTGTTCTCTCCTTTCGCCTGTCCAGCTCAGGACGAATGCTGGAGAGAGGGAAGCCATACCTGAAGTAGTCGTAGCCACAGTACAGCTCACGATCCTTGACGAAAGTGTTCAGGTTCTGGAAGTTAAAGCGCACACATTTATGAGCGGTGCTGGCCGTCTTTCCTTTCTTGAGGATCCCTGTGAGATGTTGTGGCTCATTGATTTTGTTGGCTGAATCTGTTGCTTCCTCTGCTACTGTTTTCTGAGCCTGTGGCAGTTTGTTTACTGCTTCCTTTGCTGGCTCTTCCTGTGGCTCCACTGCTCTCTCCTTTAGGCTTTTCAGCTCAGGACGAATGCTGGAGAGAGGGAAGCCATACTGGAAGTAGTCGTAGGCACAGTACAGCTCACGAATTTTGACGAAAGTGTTCAGGTTTTGGAAGTTGAACCTGATAGTTTTCTTGACCGGGGTTTGAGATGCATCCCGCTGTTTGAAGCTGCTGATAAGGGGCATCTTTTCCGGTGGGCCGGTAACGGCCTTGCTCCTGCTGGAAGGAGCGTCCCCAGCCGTGCCTTGGTGCTCGGAGGGGAGCTCATCGTATACCTTCTTTATTTTCTCTCTCTTGACCATGTGCAGAGTAATTACGAGAGTGTGAACCCTCTTGCCATGGCTCTCCAATTGCGTGCAGTCTTTTTGTGCGACTGTTGTATCATCCACTGGCTTGTGGACCTTCTCTCTCTTCACCAAGTGGATTATGATGATGAGAGTTTGACGCCTCTTGCCAGTGGCCTCCTTTTCGCCCTTCCCCACCACCCTATCAGCATCCAGCAGGGTGTCGGAGGGGATCTCCTCCTCCACCACTGCGAGAGGCTGAGCAGCCTTCTTCAGGCAGACCAGGGCCTGTTGCCCTGCATCGGCCTGGGCACCCGCGTTTTCGGTTTCCTCGACGATGTCGTCAGGTTCCTCGGAGGGGCTGCGGCGCTTCCGCCTGGCGAAGAGCCAGCCGAAGCACCCGCAGCACCAAGACTTCTTCACTTGTTTTTGTTGAGTCATTTTAATGTAAATGAACAATCTTTAGCAGGAACGTGCAGGTCATCAACTCTGCCTCTTCTGGGATGGCTTCTCCTCGTCGTGTGCCGCCTTGGCTAAACCGACCACTGGCGGGGACGCTCAAAGAAAAGGCTGAAAGTGTAACGCTGGGGCGATGGGACGTAATGCAGGTGACGAAATGTTGCTGGGAGTAGTGCGCCCATCCCACGCCCACGCCCTCATGCTCCTCCTGACACCCACACCAACCCACACAACCCACTCCCTCATCCCTGGCCGAATGATTGCTACCAGTATTACGCCCATGCCAACCCCGCACCCACGCCCTCATGCCACCCACACCAACCCACACAACCCACTCCCTCATCCCTGGCCGAATGATTGCTACCAGTATTACGCCCATGCCAACCCCGCACCCACGCCCTCATGCCACCCACACCAACCCACACGACCCACTCCCTCATCCCTGGCCGAATGATTGCAACAAGTATTACGCCCATGCCAATCCCGCCCCCACGCCCTCATGCTCCTCATGCCACCCACACCAACCCACACAACCCACTCCCTCATCCCTGGCCGAATGATTGCTACCAGTATTACGCCCATGCCAACCCCGCACCCACGCCCTCATGCCACCAACACCAACCCACACAACCCACTCCCTCATCCCTGGCCGAATGATTGCTTCAAGTATTACGCCCATTCCATCCCCGCACCCACGCCTTCATGCTCCTAGGTCCTTCTACTCACACCAAGCCTCATAATTCATCCCCTCACCTTCACCTAAACCTGCCGGCGCCGCAACACACATCTCGTCACACCGAGAAGCCGCCGTGAGCTGGGACTGGCCGCATCGTGCCCACCTTACCCAATGAACCACTCGGCCGAAAATTCTTGCCACAAGCCCAGCAAGAACTTCGTATTATTAATCTTACAAGAATAATAACATGTCACACAAATATATTTCCCTTATATTGATTATTGGCAATGAAGGGAGGCGTACAAAATATTTACAGTTACAAATATTTAGCTGCTGCAACAATACGATTTCTCAGGTAGTTTTTTTCTTCTGAATTTTCACAGATGACGCGTTCAGCGGCGTGAGGCTTTGTTAACTACTGGATCGTCCCGCCTTGCCCTCCAGGAGCCTTGGTGATGGATTTGTCTCTTGTTAGCATTGAACTACACACACACACACACACACACACACACACACACACACACACACACACACACACACACACATAACACACCCTCTCTCTGTCACACTCTCTCTCTCTCTCTCTCTCTCTCTCTCTCTCTCTCTTCTTTTTTTGTCTAGTCTGCTTTTATTCCGCTCACCCATCTTCTAATTTACTCCTGCTTATGATCATTCTCTCCCAGTTTTAATTCTACGTTTTCATCTTTTTTTTCCTTTTTCATCTTCCACTCTTTTGTATTCATCGTTTTTTTTTCAATTTTTCCCTTTTTTCCTCTTTACTTTTTTCATGTTTTTTCTTCATTTTTATTTATTTTGTTTTTTCTGACGGTCTTCGCATAACATTCTGCTCAAATTAAACTGTTTCCCATTGATTTTCCTTTTTTTGATTCTCATTTTCCTTCTTCCTTTTCCTCTTCCTATTCCTTCCAGTCCTCAAGCTCTTCTTCCTTCTCATTATCCTACTCCAAATTTTCATTTTAATCTTGTTCTTTTTTCTTCCTTTTCATTTCTTTCTAAATTTTGCTTAACACTTTTTCTCTCCCACGTCAACCTTCTCAATCTCAGTTCAAGCACGTGCTCTTCCTCGTCTACTTCCTGCTACTCCTGACTCGCCTCTTCTTCTTCCTCATTATCCTACGCCAACTTTGCGTTTTCTCTCATATCTTTTTTCCTTCCATCTCAATCTCCTCTTTCTCCTCATCTTTCAATCACTTCCTCTTACTCTTCCTCTTTTAATTCATTCTAATCCTCACACTCGTCTTATTACTCATTGTCTAATTCCTAATTTTGCGTCTAATCTTTTTTTTTCTTTCTTTTTTAATGTTGCTTTTACATCTTTCCTCTCGCAAGTCTGCTTTCTCAATCTCCTCTTTCTCCTCCTCTTTCAATCACTTCCTCTTCCTCTTCTACTTTCTTCCAGACCTCACGCTCTTCCTTCTCATTATCGTACTCCAAATTTTGCTTTGAATCTTTTTTTTCATCCCTTTCATTATTTTTTTATGTTGCCTTTACACATTTTTTTCTCGCACGTCAATCTTCTCAATCTCCTCTTTCTCCTCCTCTTTCAATCACTTCCTCTTCCTCTTTTTCTTCTACTTTCTTCCAGTCGTCACGCTCTTCTGCTACCTCATTATCTTACTTCAAATTTTGCTTTTAATCTTTTTTTTTCCTGCCTACCCTCTCATTCTTAATTTGGCTCATATCTTTTCTCCCGCGCGGCCGTTCTCCAAGCCCTCTTTTAGTTCCTCATTATCTCAATCTAAGTTTTGTCATCCATTTTGTTTTCTTTCCTTTCATCTCTTCCTCTTACTCCTCCTCCCCAACCGTGTTTTAACTTATCCTTCCTTTTATTTCGTTTTTTCAGCCTTATTCGTATATTTTTTTATCCTTCTTCTTTTCTGTTTGTATCGTCTGTTTTGTCTTTTTTGTCTTTCCATTTTATTGTTCTTGCCTTTCATCTTCCTCCTTCCTGTCATTTCACTTTTGTATATTATTTTTTTTACTTCTACTTCCTCGTTTTGCGTTTCTGCGTTTTTACATTCTCATAATATTAATCTTCCCAATTTCTACCCATTTAAATACTCTCTTTTGTTTCTCTTCTTTCCCATTCGTGTTTATTTTTTCCTCCTTTTTATTGTTTTCTTCCAACTTTTTCTATTTCTTTTCATATCCTCTTACTTTTTCATATATTCTAAGTCTTATTTCGCCTCTTATCCCTTCTCCCTACTCTGCCTTGCTTTAATTCTTCCATTGCCTTCCTCGTAACTTCCTTTTTGTATCCTCTACGTTCTTTGAGTTATAATTCCTTGACATTTTTTCTTCCACTTCCTTCTCCCGTTTTCTTGTTCATCTTCTTGTTTCGTGTTTGCATATTTTGTTTTCACCTCATCTAATATTTTTTTCCTTTACTTTTCTTCTCCGTTCCTCTTCTTTTCCTTCTTTTCTTCCTCTTATTCCTTTAAAACTCTCACTTACTCATACTTATTATTTCCATATTTCTCCTTCTCTTCTTTTTTTCTACTCAAAAACTTTCCTTCGATATTTGGGTTCCCCTTTTATCATTTTCCTCCTATTCTCTTCCTCTTTTGCAGTAGTGGTGGTGATGGATGGTGGGGCGGCTGTGTGGTAGTTCTGGCGGTTGAAGTGCCTGCCATGATGATATTAATGGTAGTTATCCAAGTGGTGGGTGATTAGTAGTGGTGGTAGCGGCGGTGTTCGTTATAATGTTGTTGGTAGGTATGCCTATTTTGAATTTGAATCTGCGGGTTTGATGTACCATGTTTCACTGACTATTCTTCCATTGTGTGTGTGTGTGTGTGTGTGTGTGTGTGTGTGATCGCGTATTCCCGTTCTGTGTCACATTTTTGCACAGCTCTCCTCCGCCCCGCCCTTCTCGTGGCCTGACAGCCAATCACACAGCAGAGCCGCGTGTGGGATTTGGACGGGGCAGTGTCACGAGTTGCAAGGGTCGGTGCTGGGTCCTCTGCTTTATATTATTTTCATCAATGACTTGGACACAGGAATTAGTAGTGATGTCAGTAAGTTCGCAGATGATACCAAGATCGGTAGAGTAATCCAATCAGACAGGGCCGCTAGGGTTCTCCAGGATGAGCTTGACAGACTATATGATTGGGCGGGGAAGTGGCAGATGGAATTCAATGTCGGGAAGTGTAGCATTTTGAGTGTAGGTAGGAATAACTCCTCACACAATTACTCCTTAAATGACACTCCTCTAAACAGGTCTGGGCGTGAGAGAGACTTAAGCTACGGTCACACTTGCTATTGTTAACGCAAGCCTGGCTTTTGTTTTCGCTGGCTTGCCAGCGATACGCGCGGCAGTCTGGTCACACCACATGCAAAGTCCGCTAGCTAGCTAGCGGATCATATCATAACAACACTAGCCGCTATGGAGGAAGCACTTCTTGGATTCGCTCTGTCCACAATTACTCTTGCCACTTGTTTTGTAGCCAGTGAGGACTTAAAGAAGAAAAGAAAAGTGAAACGAAAGTGGATAAGACCATGGCTGGCAAGTGTGTTCGCTCTTGCTCTTGCTCTTGCTGTACAGGTGACCCGTTAGAAAGTCACCGAGGTCAAATAAGAAATGAATATTATATTTCCATTAAAGAAAAAAAATACATTTGGAAATTTTCTTGTATTGTCGTTTAGCTTTTATATTACGCATTTAAAGTCCCTCCCCAAAAAAGAAATGGAATATTTTTTGATTGCATGTATGCTGAATAAACGATAGTTTCTTATTCCCTTCCCTTCGGCTACCGCTGCCGCCAGCAGTACGGCCAGTGAAAACGGTCCGTATCGATAGCTCAAAGCAGCCGATATCATTAGCTCGTGCAGCGCAAATGGCTGGCCGATCAAGCCGTACCGCTGGATCCAGCGATATCAGTAGCTAGTGTGACCGCACCTTTAGGAGTCCTAGTGAGCGATGACCTCCGTCCTAGGGCTCAATGCATTCAGGCTAAAAATCGGGCCATCAGAGTACTTGGTTTCATCTCAAGGAGCGTAAGCAATAGGAGCGCTGAAGTCATCCTCAAACTTTGCTTAGCATTAGTTAGACCTCATCTCGATTATGCAGTTCAGTTCTGGTCCCCCACTATAGAATGGATATCAAGATGTTAGAATCTGTACAGAGGAGGATGACAAAGATGATTCAGGGGGTGAGAAACTTGCCTTATGAAGACAGGCTGAAGCACTTAAATCTACACTTTCTAGAAAGGCGAAGGTTGCTAGGAGACTTGATCGAAGTCTACAAATGGATGAAGGGCTTTAATAGAGATGATGTCAATAAGATTTTGATAGTAAAAGAGCCAGGTAGGACGCGTAGCAATGGTTTTAAGTTAGACAAATTCAGATTCAACAAAGACATAGGCAAGAATTGGTTCACCAATAGAGTGGTGGACGAATGGAACAGGCTTGGGAGCCATGTTGTGGGTGCCAATACCGTAGATACATTCAAGAAGAGGTTGGATAAATTCATGGATGGTGAGGTAAGGTGGGGTTGAGTGTACAGGAGCTGCCTTGTATAGGCCAACCGGCCTCTTGTAGACTCCTTACGTTCTTATGTTCTTATGGTCTTATGTTCCATTTCCCGTAAAATTCGTCAAGTTCATCTGTCTTTTCAACATAAAAAGGTCGAAGATACATAAGTGTGTACTATGTGGACGTATTTTTTTTATTATTCTTTCATTTGATTTTGTTGGACTTTGATTAAATCCAGTCAGTGAAGAAATAGAACGGCCAGACTGGTGTGAGAGAGAGAGAGAGAGAGAGAGAGAGAGAGAGAGAGAGAGAGAGAGAGAGAGAGAGAGAGAGAGAGAGAGAGAGAGAGAGTTTTGTGGGAGCGATTTTCAGGTGGATGGAAACAATTTTGTTAGCAAAATTTTGACATTTTGCTTTATTGATGAAGGAGTTATTGGCAAGTCGGAGAACAGATTTGGCACGATTCTTGGCATAAATGTGAAGACCATTATTAGCAAAAGTTCTAGGGCTCCTGCACCTTCTGTGAGCTGCCTCAATCGTTGATAGCACGCGAACAAGCGTGACTGAACCAGGGAATTTTTACATGATAAATGAATAACGCGTAATGTGTGGCTCCATCCCGATCTCACCTCCGTCACGCTCTGGGCACGCGTCTCAGACCTGGAAGCTATAATCATTCCGCAGAGAATGAGAGAGAAAATAAATCTCAGCTCATCTCACTGAGCTGAAGCATAATGGCAAGAGCATTCTAATACCTTTTGAAGGTATTAGAAGGAAGAAGGAAGAAAAGAAGGAAAAGAAGAAGGACGGAGAAAAAAAAGAAAGGAAAAAATATTAGATGAAGTAAAAACAAGACTTGCAAAAAGGAAACAAAATGATGAACAAGAAAACAGAACAAGGAAGTGGAAGAAAAAATGTCTAGGAATTATAACTCAAAGAACGTAGAGGATACAAAAAGGAAGTTACGAGGAAGGCGATGGAAGAATTAAAGCAAGGCAGAGTAGGGAGAAGGGATAAGAGGCGAAATAAGACCTAGAATATATGAAAAAGTAAGAGGATATGAAAAGAAATATAAAAAGTTGGAAGAAAACAATAAAAAGGAGGAAAAAATAAACACGAATGGGAAAGAAGAGAAACAAAAGAAATTATTTAAATGTATAGAAATTAAGAAGATTAATATTATGAGAATGTAAAAACGCAGAAAAGCAAAACGAGGAAGTAGAAGTAAAAAAAATAATATACAAAAGTGAAATGAAAGGAAGGAGGAAGATGAAAGGCAAGAACAATAAAAACAGAAAGACAAATAAGACAAAACAGACAGAGACGATAAAAAAAGAGAGAAGATAAAGGGCGAGAAATATACGAATGAGGCTGAAAAACAAAATATAAAGACGGATGAGTAAAAACATGGATGGGGAGGAGGAGTAAGAGGGAGAGATGAAAGGAATGAATATGGGAGTTAAAGTTTAGTGAGATAATGAGGAACTGAAAGAGGGGTTGGAAAAAAGAAAAGATGTAGACCAAATTAAGAATGAATGCAAAAACAAACAGAAGAAAAAACAAGATTAAAAGGAAAATTTGGAGTAGGACAATGAGGAGGAAGAAGAGTGTGAGGACTGGAAGGAAGTAGAAGAAGAAGAGGAAGAGGAAGTTATTGAAAGCGGAGGGAAAAAAGGGGATTGAAAAGACAGACATGCGAAGGAAAAAGTGTACAGGCAACATTAAGAAAAAAATGAGATGGAAGAAAAAAAAGATAAGAAAGAAAGCAAAATTAGGAAGAGGAAAATGAGGCAGAAGAAGAAGAGAGTGAGGATTAGAAGGAATTAGAAGAGGAAGAGGAAGAAGGAAAACGGAGACTCAAAAAAAGGAAAATCAATGGGAAACAGTTTAATGTGAGCAGAATGTTATGCAAAGACCGTCAGAAAAAGTGAAAACAATAAAAATAAGGAGAAAAAAGTAATAAAAGAGGAAAAAGGAAAGGAAAAAAACATTGAATAGAAAAGAGTGGAAGATGAAAAAGGAAAAAAAAGATGAAAACGTAGAATTAAAACTGGGAGAAAATGATCATAAGCAGGAGTAAATTAGAAGATGGGTGAGCGGAATAAAAGAAGACTAGACAACAAAGAAGAGAGAGAGAGAGAGAGAGAGAGAGAGAGAGAGAGAGAGAGAGAGAGAGAGAGAGAGAGAGAGAGAGAGAGAGAGAGAGAGAGAGAGAGAGAGAGAGAGAGAGAGAGAGAGACAGCAGGGGGCAGTTAGAGGGGGTGTTCAGTGTGTGTGTGTGTGTGTGTGTGTGTGTGTGTGTGTGTGTGTGTGTGTGTGTGTGTATTTGTAGTTCAATGCTAACAAGAGACAAATCCATCACCAAGGCTCCTGGAGGGCAAGGCGGGACGATCCAGTAGTTAACAAAGCCTCACGCCGCTGAACGCGTCATCTGTGAAAATTCAGAAGAAAAAAACTACCCGAGAAATCGTATTGTTGCAGCAGCTAAATATTTGTAACTGTAAATATTTTGTACGCCTCCCTTCATTGCCAATACTCAATATAAGGGAAATATATTTGTGTGACATGTTATTATTCTTGTAAGATTAATAATACGAAGTTCTTGCTGGGCTTGTGGCAAGAATTTTCGGCCGAGTGGTTCATTGGGTAAGGTGGGCACGATGCGGCCAGTCCCAGCTCACGGCGGCTTCTCGGTGTGACGAGATGTGTGTTGCGGCGCCGGCAGGTTTAGGTGAAGGTGAGGGGATGAATTATGAGGGTTGGTGTGAGTAGAAGGAGCTAGGAGCATGAGGGCGTGGGTGCGGGGTTGGCATGGGCGTAATACTTGTTGCAAACATTCGGCCAGGGATGAGGGAGTGGGTTGTGTGGGTTGGTGTGGGTGGCAGGAGGAGCATGAGGGCGTGGGTGCGGGGTTGACATGGGCGTAATACTGGTAGCAATCATTCGGCCAGGGATGAGGGAGTGGGTTGTGTGGGTTGGTGTGGGTGGCAGGAGGAGCATGAGGGCGTGGGTGTGGGATGGGCGCACTACTTCCAGCAACATTTCGTCACCTGCATTACGTCCCATCGCCCCAGCGTTACACTCTCAGCCTTTTCTTTGAGCGTCCCCGCCAGTGGTCGGTGTAGCCAAGGCGGAACACGACGAGGAGAAGCCATCCCAGAAGAGGACAACGTTGATGACCTGCACGTTCCTGCTAAAGATTGTTCATTTACATTAAAATGACTCAGCAAAAACAAGTGAAGAAGTCTTGGTGCTGCGGGTGCTTCGGCTGGCTCTTCGCCAGGCGGAAGCGCCGCAGCCCCTCCGAGGAACCTGACGACATCGTCGAGGAAACCGAAAACGCGGGTGCCCAGGCCGATGCAGGGCAACAGGCCCTGGTCTGCCTGAAGAAGGCTGCTCAGCCTCTCTCAGTGGTGGAGGAGGAGATCCCCTCCGACACCCTGCTGGATGCTGATGGGGTGGTGGGGAAGGGCGAAAAGGAGGCCACTGGCAGGAGGCGTCAGACTCTCATCATCACAATCCACTTGGTGAAGAGAGAGAAGGTCCACAAGCCAGTGGATGATACAACAGTCGCACAAAAAGACTGCACGCAGTTGGAGAGCCATGGCAAGAGGGTTCACACTCTCGTAATTACTCTGCACATGGTCAAGAGAGAGAAAATAAAGGAGGTATACGATGAGCTCCCCTCCGGGCACCAAGGCACGGCTGGGGACGCTCCTTCCAGCAGGAGCAAGGCCGTTACCGGCCCACCGGAAAAGATGGCCCTTATCAGCAGCTTCAAACAGCGGGATGCATCTCAAACACCGGTCAAGAAAACTATCAGGTTCAACTTCCAAAACCTGAACACTTTCGTCAAAATTCGTGAGCTGTACTGTGCCTACGACTACTGCAAGTATGGCTTCCCTCTCTCCAGCATTCGTCCTGAGCTGAAAACCCTAAAGGAGAGAGCAGTGGACCCACAGGAAGAGCCACCAAAGGAAGCAGTAAACAAACTGCCAGAGGCTCAGAAAACAGTAACAGAGGAAGCAACAGATTCAGCCAACAAAATCAATGAGCCACAACACCTCACAGGGATCCTCAAGAAAGGAAAGACGGCCAGCACCGCTCATAAATGTGTGCGCTTTAACTTCCAGAACCTGAACACTTTCGTCAAGGATCGTGAGCTGTACTGTGGCTACGACTACTTCAGGTATGGCTTCCCTCTCTACAGCATTCGTCCTGAGCTGGACAGGCGAAAGGAGAGAACAGTGAAGCCACAGAAAGGGTCAGCAAAGGACGCGGTAAAGAAACACAACACACGACACCAGCAAACAGTTGGAGCAGCTCGCTGTGCACAAATGAATACCACTACTGAAGGGAAGTCTCCTAAAGGTATCCTGAAGAAAGAAAAGATGCCACGGTCCACCTGTCCAGGACATGTGCGCTTCAACCTTGGTAACCTCCGCGCCCCCGTCAAGGAACGTGAGCTGTACCGTGGCCACGACACCTTCAGATACGCCGCGCCGCTCCAAGACACTCAGCCTCCCAACTTTACCTCGAGGCCTCACCAGCAGCCCGTTAGATCCGCCTCTAACTCGCTGCGTGGCGCACCTCGGCACGTCGAGAGGCCGACACAGCGGAGCAACGACTCCTTCCAGCAAAACAGTGGCTGGTATGCTGCACACAACTACACCAACAGCCGCCACTCACAGCACCGCCAGCACAACGCCAGCAGCCACGTCCCGCCAAGATACGAAACAAGGCATTTCTACGAGGGACAGACACATCGGGGCACCAACTCCCGCAGCAGAAGTCGTGCCAAGAGAGGCGCAAAGCCGAGTGGTGGCGAGTTTCTGTGAGCACCGGGCGAGTACACAGCGTCGTGATCAAACTCAAATGTTCAGCGACGTACAGGTGACGTACATTCCGGGTGCATTTCTCAACACCCGCTGAACAGTAACCGTCGCTGACTGGTGATAACAGAGACTGAGGAGTGCCAAGAAGCACCACAATCACACTGAGAGGAACGGCTCGCCAGCTGACTAAAATCACCATGCAGAGGAACGCATCCCATGGAACGGTGCCACTTCTGCGGAACAAATTGTTCAAGAGTGTCGCATCTGTGGGGAGTGTTTGGACGCATGTGTGTGCTTACATTTCTTATCTTATATTTCAAATGAAAAAATAGAAAATATTGTCTTATAAAAAACCTTAGGCAGGGATAGTGGGGTCGTGTTGCACCTCAGAACAAGAAACGTTATGTAAGGAGTTGTCTGAACGACCACCTGTTTTAAAACTATATTTAAATGAAAGGTATTAGAATGCTCTTGCCATTATGCTTCAGCTCAGTGTGATGACCTGAGTTTATTTTGTCTCTCATTCTCTGCGGAATGATTATAGCTTCCAGGTCTGAGACGCGTGCCCAGAGCGTGACGGAGGTGAGATCGGGATGGAAATACACATTCCGCGTTATTCATTTATCATGTAAAAACTCCCTGGTTCAGTCACGCTTGTCGCGTGCTATCAACGATTGAGGCAGCTCACAGAAGGTGCCGGAGCCTTAGAACTTTTGCTAATAATGGTCTTCACATTTATGCCAAGAATCGTGCCAAATCTGTTCTCCGACTTGCCAATAACTCCTTCATCAATAAATCAAAATGTTGAAATTTTGCTAACAAAATTGTTTCCATTTACCTGAAAATAGCTCCCACAAAACACTCTCTCTCTCTCTCTCTCTCTCTGAAGCTATAACCGGCACTGACCACCACCATCACCACCACCTCAACAACAACAACAACAACAACAGCAACAACAATAACAACAACGTCAACAGCATGGTCTGATCACAACAAGAACAAGAACCGTCCACTACAGTGACAACAAAATCAAAAACAGGCAAATCTAAACGACATGCACCAACACAAACAGAAAAGAACGATTAGAAATACATCACGATCAAGACAAACCTCCGCACACACACACACACACACACACACACACACACACACACACACACACACACACACACACACACACACACACACACACACACACACACACACACACACACACACACACACACACACACACACACACACACACACACACACACACACACACACACACACACACACACACACACACACACACACACACACACACACACACACACACACACACACACACACTTCCAATGTGGAAACAACAACAAAACAAGAGAGAGAGAGAGAGAGAGAGAGAGAGAGAGAGAGAGAGAGAGAGAGAGAGAGAGAGAGAGAGAGAGAGAGAGAGAGAGAGAGAGAGAGAGAGAGAGAGAGAGAGAGAGAGAGAGAGAGAGAGAGAGTTTTATAGTTTTTTTTTACTGCTTCTGCCGTAACTGACCACACTGAAGACTCGTTGTGCTTTACGCCTTCCTTCCCTCACATATAGGTGAACGGAGGGAAAGAAGGTGGGGAAGGAAGGGAGGAGGAAGGGAGGGAAGCAAGAAGGGACTGGTCGATGTATAGATGGAGTTAATGGAGAAACGTGAGGGAGGAGTTGAATGACTGAAGAAAGGAGGAAAGGAAACGAGGAAATGAAGGAGAAAAGGGAGAGGAAGTTAAATACTGAAAACGAGGCTGTTGGAAAGGGAAAGGGCGCTAAAGATGTGAAAATAAATATATGAATGAATGAAGAGAAAGGAGGAAGGGAGACGGAGGAAAAGGAAAGGAGGTAGAAAAAGTAGAGGCGTTTGATATTCACGGCTATTTGGAAGGGAAAATGAATGAATGGAGGCAAGAAATAAGGAAGAGGCAAGGAAAGGAAAGGAGGTGTAAAAGATGAGTATGTTGACGGTAAAGGAGTAACGGAGGTAAGGAGACATGTAGGACGAAAAAGAATGGAAGAAACGACAAGGAGGAAGTCAGATACAGAGGAAGGGAAGTGGCCAGGAAAGGGAAGGAGGGAATAAAGAGGACTGAGGAAGGGAATGATGGATGGAATGACCATAACTGATGGAAGGAAAAAACGGAAGGAAATGGGATGAAGAAAATATGTAAGGAAACGAGAAAAAAAGAGGAAAGATGAAGAAAAGCATAAAACTGCATAGGAAGAAAGGAAATGAGGCTAAAATAGAGAAGGAAAGTAACGAAAGATTAAGCAAGGAAAAAGAAGAAAACTGATAAAAAAAGGAAGAAAAATTAAGGAAAGAAGAAAGGAAAAAAGCAGCGATAAATAAATAGATGAATCCATGGATGAAAGAAAAAAAGAAAGAGGAAAGAGGAAAAGGAGCGAGATGGCAAATATAAATGAGAGCAGAAGAAGAAAGGAATGAATGAACGAATGAACGAGTTAACGGAGGAAGGGAGAGAGGGAGGGAGGGAGGGAGGAAAAATCTGGAGAAAAGAATAAAGGGATAGCTGAAAGGCGAAAGGACCAGTGACAAAAAGTAACAGAGGACATGGAAGGAATGGAGAATGAAAATTGGAACGAGAGAAGAAGTGTGAGGAGGAAGAGGAGGGAGGCAGGAAGGGGAGGGAGGGAGGGAGGGAATGACGTGTGGGAAGCGGGGTAACCAACATGACCACTTAACCCGTACAGTGTTTTGGTATTTTGTAATTTCCTCCTCATCCCAGCGTCGGATGAAAAATCGATGTTTTTTTTGCATAAAACACCTTAAAACCATGAAAAATGAAGAAACAAAGCGTCTTGTGTGTATTGAATTGACTTGAATTTATTGATTAGGCTCAGACTTTATAAAACTGTATGGAGCTCCTCCAAAAGTAAAAACAGATAACAATATGTCCATGCAACAAGTAAATATCTGGTTATGTAACTAACCAAAACAAACACAACAATAATTCAATACATTAACTAGCGTAAAAAAAAGAGGTACTAAGAAATATAAATAATTGAAGGAGAATAATGAGTGCCAACACCAGACACTCATCTGAACATGCTTAGCACTGGCCTCAAGAACAGAGCTAAGTTTTTCATGATGGTAACATTGGTGGTTTGCATCAGTGATATATATTTGAAATGTGATGGCCTGTGTGTATAATAGCTTGGTATGTACATATCACGCAACCTTACAATTTCACTATCAGTGCACTCAAAAAGAACATGGAGTTTATCTCCCACAACACCAGAATCACACTTATTACAAAGCCGATTTTCTCTATTTACACCTTGATGCCTGCCAGCATTAACAGTTGCATTAACTGTTGTTACAAGTTCTTAATCTCGTCACCAGTATTGGGCTGCTCTTCTATAGCCTTGAAATATACCACTCCATGCCATAATCCACCTTAAACATTTTGTAGTTACTGCACAGAGATGTTGTTACTATGTTGTTTTGCCAAGCTGCAATCCACTGGTCTTTCAATCTCAATTCCACAGCTTTTTTAACCCATGTTGTATTGGGAACATCTTGAGACAACCATAACCATGACATACCACACTCATCACAAATGTTTTTAATAATAACCATGGAGAAGTATATACCCCTAACCTATCCAAATGTAACAAGCAGTGATACATTACTGAACAAAATTTTGTATCTTTACCTAAAGTAATTTTAGACCAATATCCAATCATTCTGCTCTTTACATGTAGTCAAGTGGAAATACTCCCAGTTCACTATATTCCATTTCACTGCTAGTAATCCTATGAACTCCCAATGCCTGTTTAAAAAATTCATATGCAAAGACTCTAACTCTCTAACTCTATAAAATCCCCAAATCTCTGAGACATATGTCAGTACGGGCAACACCGTGGTATTAAATAGTTCAGTTTGCATGTCGGCTGGCAAGTCAAATTTCCTACACTTTCCTATCAGTGAATACATTGCCCGTGTTGCCTGTTCTTTAAGCTCCAGCTTGCTTAAATAACACACCAAGATACTTATAGTCTTCCACTACTTCAATGTTTTCACCTCCAAATTCAAATTTGTAGTTATCAATGTTGGCTCTTCCCCTACTAAACATGACTATTTTTGTTTTGTTGCTGTTAAGTTGTAGTTTCCACTGATTACAGTACAAATTAAAAGCAGTCCAGGCTTGTTGCATTCCCTCCTCACTATCACACACAATAATTGTATCATCTGCATACATTAATACCAGGAGTTTTAGGTATGAATTTAAGAAATCATCACCAAAATCTAATAATTACAATTCAATTTACTTCCAATATCATTAATATAAAAAGCGAACAGCAATGGTGACAAATTTTCTCCCTGCCTTACCCTGCATTACATACAAAGGTGTCTGATGTCTGTTGGTTCAGCATGACACAAGACCTGATGTTGTCATACATGTTTCTGATTACATTAAATATTTTCCCATGCACCTTTTCCTTCACCAACTTGTACCACGAACCTTCACGCCACACCATATCAAAAGCTTTCTTGTAGTCGACAAACAGCTTCCTTTTCCTCCAGTTGAACAAATCAGTTATACATTTAAGCAAAAATATATGATCCAGTGTAGAGAACTCATGCCTAAAACCTGCTTGTGTTTCATTAATAATAAACTTAGTATTTGAGTGTTCAATGAGTCTCTCGTTAAGTATTGAGGTAAGCAGCTTCCCCATACAACTAAGCAAAGTGATCCCCCGGTAGTTGTTAACATGCTGAGTGTCACCCTTATTCTTATAAAGCGGCACTGTTGCCCCAACCAGCCACTCAGATGGCAGTATCAAGTATCTTATTAAACAGCTTAACAAATAGGGGGGACAAAATATGCTGAGTACTTTTGATGCATTCATTTAATATCTTGTCAGATGCTGGGGATTTATTGTTTTTTTAATTTTTAAATATTTCTTGCAAACTCTTCGTTGGTTATAGGGTCATTAAGTAATGGTGAGAGTTCATTATCCATATTATCATGATCATTTAGAATATTCATTTCATTATTATCAATGTTGTCATCACTCGCTAGCTGGTACATTACTTGGTCCCATAAATTTAATCTTTACGTGTAATCCACAGCGTACATCAGACAATAGCGGAGCATAATCCAATACTCTAAAAACCACCACATACTGCATAACTTCAGGTGAACCTAAGAAGTAATATATATTTGTATTGTATGCAGTTGTAGGCTTGCAAATACCAGTCTTCCCCCCTCATTCCATTAAATATAAACACTTGATGATTTTTACAAATTTCAACCAGTTTCCTGTCATAAAAGTTCCTGTCTAGGGTCAGATCTTGGTTTGCCCTGGTCTTAGTTATACCATAATCAGTTACACTTATGTGGGGATTTCGGCAGGCACCAGATCATCATCACCAGCACCAGAGGGAACATAGTGAGAGTATGAGCATTAAAATCACCACACAGTACATGCATATAGTCATCACTGGGATAAGTTATCAAATAATTGTCCATCTCATCAAAGTACTCTTCAGTGCCATATCTTGAGTGTGAGGAGGGAAAGTAAACACAGCTTATTACCAACTCCTTACCTAAATTTGCACTCCCTCTGTCTACTGTAATTGAGAGTTTGTTTTTATGTGCCTTCACTGAAAACTAACATTTTTCCTTATGGCAGTAAGTAGACCCCCAAGACTGTGTGTGTGTGTGTGTGTGTGTGTGTGTGTGTGTGTGTGTGTGTGTGTGTGTGTGTGTGTGTGTGTGTGTGTGTGTGTGTGTTTATTTTTTTCAATGTGTGTGTGTGTGTGTGTGTGTGTGTGTGTGTGTGTGTGTGTGTGTGTGTGTGTGTGTGTGTGTGTGTGTGTGTGTGTGTGTGTGTGTGTGTGTGTGTGTGTGTGTGTGTGTGTGTGTGTGTGTGTGTGTGTGTGTGTGTGTGTGTGTGTGTGTGTGTGTGTGTGTGTGTGTGTGTGTGTGTGTGTGTGTGTGTGTGTGTGTGTGTGTGTGTGTGTGTGTGTGTGTGTGTGTGTGTGTGTGTGTGTGTGTGTGTGTGTGTGTGTGTGTGTGTGTGTGTGTGTGTGTGTGTGTGTGTGTGTGTGTGTGTGTGTGTGTGTGTGTGTGTGTGTGTGTGTGTGTGTGTGTGTGTGTGTGTGTGTGTGTGTGTGTGTGTGTGTGTGTGTGTGTGTGTGTGTGTGTGTGTGTGTGTGTGTGTGTGTGTGTGTGTATGTGTGTGTGTGTTTTTGGGTGGGTGGCTCGTCACAGTTATCACTTATGTGTTCCAGCTCTGTGCTATAATGTGTCAGACATCAGTAACATCAGTATAAGCATCTCAACTGTTTAAAATATGTGTGTTCTCACAAAATAATTAACATATATATGATAAAACTGTGTAAATAAAGGGTAAGTAATGACGTCACGAGCTGCCAATACGTGGACTGGCTGAGCGCGAGCTGTGATTGGTCCTAATTTCCCGTGGAGACGAGGTGTTCCAGACTTTACGAATATGAGTGTGTGCCCGGGCCCCGCGCGGAGCCAGTCCAGAGATGAACTCAAATTAACTTTTGGATCCGGAATAGGGGCGGTGGTGCCAGTCGAGTGCCGTTGAATATTCTACATATCATGAAAATATGAAATAAAAATACTTAGCTACAAAATAGCATATACAAGACGTCGTTTTTGTTAATGCTGTCCATATGTTTTTCAACAAATGATGAGCGATGGACTGACGGAGTGGATCATCCGTGCCGAGCGGCCACTGTTTCGCTGACGTCATTTTGACGTCATTAACGTCGAGGGATCCGTCAAAACGGAATAGTGGGAACCCCGCTAGCTTGGATTCATCTCTAGACTGGCCGACGGAGCTCCGCGCGAGGGCCTAGGCGGGCCACGGTTCCCACCGTCCTCCTCGTCGATGACGTCACTGACGGTCTACGGATCCATGGAAACGGAATAGTGGGAACTGCGCCAAAGACACACACACACACACACACACACACACACACACACACACACACACACACACACACACACACACACACACACATACCCGGGTATATAATGGGACCCTACACAATGGCTGCGCGTGGCCTCGGAGCTCATCCCCGACTCATTACCCCTGGAACCCGTGGCGGGCAAGGCAGGCTGGGCTGGGGTAAGTCAAACGAGCCAGGGTGACATCCGGTCAGCACAGTTTACCTTCCTCGGGTTTCCCTTGGCACCCATTTTCCGGCCGCCGGGTTAGACATATAAAACAGCAACACGCAGCACGAGGGCACGTGTGATGCACAGAGAGGAGGCCGCCAGTCAGAAGAGGCCTGACAAACGCAGCCCAGGATCAGAGGGAGACTTCGTTTGGACGGCCTGTAATAATTCTGGATGTGAATCTATTTATGAGATAATTTGTTAAAAGACAAACTGACAGACAAGCGGGAGGATGGTGAAGGAAATATTGTTCACTTCCTCTGGCGACAAAAACAACACAGCATCGATCACACACGCGTTGAGCCGACACGCAAAGCTCAAAAGTTCGTTCACGGATTCCGGAGACAAGATTCCTCCGCCGATAAAATTAACGCAACGCAAAAATTTGTCCTTTCCTTCCTCATAAAAGTTGATTCCTTTTTTGTTCTTTAAATCCTTTTTTGCTCCGTAAACTTAAATCCTTTCTTTGTTCCTGAAACTTAAATCCTTTATTTTGTTCCTTAAACTTACATCCTTTTTTGTTCCTTAAACTTAAATCCCTTCTTTGTTCCATAAACTTAAATCCTCTTTCGTTCCTTAAATCCTTTTTTGCTCCGTAAACTTAAATCCTTTTTTGCTCCGTAAACTTAAATCCTCTTTCGTTCCTTAAATCCTTTTTTGCTCCGTAAACTTAAATCCTTTTTTGCTCCGTAAACTTAAATCCTCTTTCGTTCCTTAAATCCTTTTTTGCTCCGTAAACTTAAATCCTTTTTTGCTCCGTAAACTTAAATCCTTTTTTGCTCCGTAAACTTAAATCCTTTTTTGCTCCGTAAACTTAAATCCTTTTTTGCTCCGTAAACTTAAATCCCCTTCACCCCAGAGAAGCCTCGCCCGTGCCAACACGCCACACCAGACGCCTGGGTGCTAGATTGTCATTTATATACTTTGTTGTTGTCGTTGTTGTTGTTGTTGTTTTCCCTTTATTGATGTTGTGTTTCTGTGTGATCCTTTTCCTTTTCTTCTGTATTATTCCGTCTCCGGTGTTATTTTTCTTTATTCCCCGCGTGACAGTGTGGTGTAGGGTATCTACATCGCCTTTCCTTAATGCGGTATCCTGCTACAGCTGAGTCTCCTTCACCCCAGAGAAGGCTTACCCGTACCAGCATGCCACACCAAAGTCCTCAATCCAAGTTGTTATTTTGCTAATGTTGTGTTTTGTATCTGATTTTTTTTCCTGGTATTCCTTTTCTGCATTATCCTGTCTCCGGTGTTGTTTTTCTTCATGTGTCGTGTGACAGTGTTGTGTAGAGTATCTACATCGCCTCCACCTGGTGCCGTATCTTGCTACAGCCGAGTCTCCTTCACCCCAGAGAAGGCTCTCCCGCACCAATACACGGCACCAAGGCCCTTCATGTTGGATTTTTGTACGTGTTTTCGTTATATTTTTTTCCTTTTTCTCATGGCGTGCTACCGTCATATCTATTTCCTGGAATTCCGTTCCAGTGTTATGCTATTTCTGATGTTTCTTTAGTTTATTCTCCTTATTTTCGGTGTTTTTCACCTGTAATATCCCTTTGGTGGAGTTGTTCAGAAATCGCCCTTCCTTGGTGCTGTGTGCTGATACGAATGAGTCTCCTTCACCCCAGAAAAGACCCGCCCATATCAACACACAGCACCAAAAGCACTCCCCTCCCCACGCCCCTGGACACTCAGGATCTCCGGCACCGCCATGGACGCCCCGAGGGAGCCGAGACGCCCTGCCGGAACCCCTCAGCCCGCGGGGCTCGCCAGGGAGGCCTTGGGCTCCCCGACGCTCCCAAGCACCGCCGAGGCGGGGGAGGGCGAGAACTCCAGACGACTGCAGGACAACTCCAGACGGGAATATTAAATTAATCGTAAACACCGCGACGGCGCAAAGGCTGCGTTTGTCGAGTCTGGGATGGCAGGAGCCGGCCGAGTGTTTTGGCGCGGCATGCGTTTCCCTCTTTGCTTCTGATTTCCCTCATTGTTTATTGAGAGAGAGAGAGAGAGAGAGAGAGAGAGAGAGAGAGAGAGAGAGAGAGAGAGAGAGAGAGAGAGAGAGAGAGAGAGAGAGAGAGACCATTTTAATAGATATAATGCTTTCGTAATCCTTTAGTTAGTTGATATTGTTGTCATTACCAACATCTCTCTATCTCTACTACCCCACCCTTCACCCCCCACACACACTCATTGTGTGTATTTAGTGTGTGTGTGTGTGTGTGTGTGTGTGTGTGTGTGTGTGTGTGTGTGTTTTCTCTCTCTCTCTCTCTCTCTCTCTCTCTCTCTCTCTCTCTCTCTCTCTCTCTCTCTCTCTCTCTCTCTCTCTCTCTCTCTCTCTCTCTGATTACGTGTGACCTTGCTAGGCCTAATGGTACTGAAGACATCTGGATCAGTGTACATTGTAGAAAATTACCCTCAGCGTCTCAACAAACCTTTGAATATATACACGAGACCTTGAGATTATGTGCCTGAAGAGCAAAAGTTTTTATTTGCTCGGTGCCTTAAATGATGCTTTACTATATACCTACCAGCAACAAACTAGGTACCATAATATGTATAAATAAATTACACCAGATTATTGACACCCGTGTCACCCCTCAGTCAGCCACACTTCTAGACATCATTGTTACTAACAAACATGACGCAATAATACACAAAGACATAATACCTAACACTATAGCAGACCGTGACCTTATAACAGCAACGGTTAAAATTACCAAACCTAAACGCAAGCCGGGAATGACAACTTTTCGTCATCTCGGGGCTCACACCAAAGACCTGTCCTGTGATGGCTTAATAGGCGCTGCTCCCGCCCTAAAGGAAATTTCCTCTACAGACAACGTAGACATCCAGGTACACTCCCTCACGTCTGTACTCTCAAACTGCCTGGAACAATGCGCTCCTTTTGTCACCAAAGAAATAAATGAGCCTTTTGACTCTTGGATAAACGACGAAATTCGCTCAGCTATGTCAACACGAAACACCCTTCAAGCGCGCCTGAGACAAAATCTTAATAATGCCGAGTTACTAGAGCAATATAAACACCAACGCAATAGAGTAAAGTCACTGCTGCGTAATGCTGAACAATCATATAGCCGAGAAAAATATACGACTGTAGAGGCAATTCAGCGGCCACATGGAAAATAATACAAGACATCAACCCAGCAAAAAAGAAACTAATAACAATAACTTCAAAACGAACGTGAAATGCCGGATAAATCCACTGTTCTGTTTGTTAACGTGGGGGAACGCGCCTTCCTAACAATGCAAAACAATCTCAATATTACAAATCAAAACCGTATTATACCCCAACAAGATGTAAACCACACTCATCTTTTCAGGGCCGGCCCAGCAGACATGAACACAGTCATATTAACTATTAAAAACCTAAAGAACACTAACTCAGCCGGCTCAGATGGGATTTCACTTCGGTACATCCAAGATTCCCTACCCGTTACGATCACATACATTACTACAATGTTATAGTAGGATATCAATGTATTATTATTATTATTATTATTATTATTTAATATCACCACGAATTAGGCATACAATTGTCAATGGAAAAACCCACGACAGATAGATCACGCCACCTTATAGGAATGTCGTCCGTCAGTGTTTACCGTCTCAGTTTTGTATACTTCGCACTCCGATGGTGCGTGGAGGTCACCTTGACATACGTGACCGATTGTAACAATTATTTTCCAACCTGTAACTCGCGACTCCTTCACGAGAGTCCGACTGACACACAACGACAGTCGCTCTCGCTCCGTCGCTTCTTGTACATAAAGGCTACGAATATAATTCGCCTTAAGGAAGCTGAAGTCTTAATCAACACCCTTTAAACGCCCCCCGACAAGCCCGTTACATTTGGTTGGCAGCGGTCACCCCGCGCCTGTGCCTTCGCTACCTCGTTCTCCTCCAAGCCACGAGAACTCACCAACAAACTCCGGGGACAGGCGTACAAGGGAAGGAGGAGTCAACGCACCTGCCGTCCGCGGCAACACACCAGCCGTCCGCGGCATCTCACAAGGCGCCCGCTACGTGCAACTCACAAGGCGCCAGCTACAAGCATCTCACAAGTCGCCACCTACGTGCAACTCACAAGGCGCCATCTACAAGCCTCGAGCACACCAGCTACAAGCATCTCACAAGTCGCCACCTACGTGCAACTCACAAGGCGCCATCTACAAGCCTCGAGCACACCAGCTACAAGCAACTCTACAGGCGTCCAGCCTACAAGCCTCGAGCACACCAGCTATACGCAACTCTACAGGCGTCCAGCCTACAAGCCCCGAGCACCCACAGGCCTACGCAGCCGAAAGCGAGGGCCACAATCTACAAGCCGCTCCCCCGCTTCCAGCCAGCACTGCTACGAACCCTGCAAGCCACTCCACGATACAGCAGAAGTATTCACACCAGCAACGAGGAGGCACGCCCCGCTGACCTTGGGACACCCCGCATGCCCCTCGCTCCACAGCTGGCGGCACCACCGCCGCTGCCGGGAGCATCGGCCTAAACCTCTTCCGGCAACCAGTCAGCTAGGGTACCCGCGGCCATCTCCCGGTGACTGCAAGCTGTTCCCACTACCGTTTCTTGCAAGGCGTCTTCTCAAGAGGTTACACACCCAAGTCGTCTTATCTGCCGCCGCCGCCCATCTCTTACTATAACAAGGACGACGCGGCCATCATTCGTCTGGCGGCAGTGTACCGGCTCCCAGCCGCGCATCCGCGGCCGCTCAACTTGCTGGGTCAGCAGTTTTTCAACCTCCATTGCGAGTCCTCCGATGTCAGCCCATCCCTCACCTCTCACCGCCGCTGTGGCCGCGGCCGAGGTTTCCTGACGCGCCTACAGCGACTGCACGTCACCCAGGGCATCACAGGCCGTCGCCCTCTCCACGACATCAGCTGATTAATCTTGGTATTTGTGGATATTCCCTTCTTGTCCAAATATGCCGACTCGGCTTATTTTCATTATTGTCCGTGCAGGGGCACGATTTTTTTATTTCTGTGTTCCTAACGCTGTTAATCAGTCATAATTGTGAGAGTAACGTTCATTCGCATACGATATTGATTCTTTCTTATTGTTTGCTAGCGAGTCTATTGAGTATAGTGTGAGTTCCCTGATCAAAGTTAATCTTCATCAGTGTGCCCTACCTCCGTTTTCTTTTCACCGCTCGAGAGAAAACGTGAGCTTCAATGGTATACTCACTTACCATACCACTTTGTTTATATAGTTATTCTTTCAATATCCCCATCTCATTAGGGCATTCCATTATAACCTTAACTTCTTTTACGTCTAAACAGGCACCTTGCTAGCCATTCTTTCTTGCCTTTTTTTAGGGTTTTCAACGCAAACTATTCATTCATACACGTTCCGTTTGTTGGTTCATATTTACAGCTATCAACATATGCTCCTATTTTGTAAATGTTTTACGCCATAGTATGAACAAAGACACTCTCGCTAAACTAGGCGACACCTTTAAACAGTTGGCTCGTCCTTCAAGTGAGGAGGAATTGGAGCAAGGTGCAAACTCCGGTGATTTATATGTGGTGAATTTGCGATCGGGGGCTACGTACTCTTCCCTCCCAAGGGATAGCGCCCCTTCACCTTCGGGTTCGTCTGATTACTTAACCCCCACTCGGCCGATCACAATGCCTGTCGATCCACCTCCCCCCCCTCCTCCCGGGGCCCCACACCACTTCCCCCCGCCCCCGATTCGGGTCATTCCAACTCACGCCAGTATTCGACAATTCTCGGGAGGCGAGACCGACTTTTCGGCGCGACAGTTTTTAGATTTGTGTGAATCTGCCATCGTAAATTCCTCCATTACGGAAGATCATGATAAAATCGCTTTCATTCGGTCACGGTTACTTCCAGGCTCTCGGGCACTGAATTTGATGCAGTCCTCAGCGTTCGCTTCGGGGGACATTGGTGTAAACTTTGAGGTTTTTAAAGGGAATTTCATAAAATCTTCGGGGGCGGGAGTAAACCAAGCATCGTTAGACAGATGGCACACACGGTTGAGTCCCTCCAAAAAAATTCCTCAACAAAGCCGATTTGGGACGCCATGATTGAGGCAAATCAGCTGGCGGTTGACTGTGTCAAGAGCCTAGAAGACGCGCTCTGGCTTCCAGGGGGTTGTATGCAAAAGCACCAGGTGAAGACAGCTTTCGAGTTGTTTTTTTACTTATTTCATATTTCAGAGAAGAACCGCCGTTCTGCCCTCCCTTTGGCCTTCAAACCGAGCGGGAAGTTGGTTGACTTCGTCTCAGAGTTAGAAGTCAAGGTTCAGGAACACCCTCACCATCAACCCCTCGCAACGGCAGCTGCATTGCAAGCACAAAGTAAGGCATCTCTCACATGTAGTTTTTGCAAACACTCAGGACATTCTGAACATTCTTGTTTCGCGAAACGTAGGGAATCAACACATTCAAGACGGGGCTCAGATAGGAGGTCAGGAGGTTACAGGGGCGGGCATCATTCATCACACAGGAACCCCAGGCCAAACCATCAGCGGAAGGCTGCCTTTTGCCATATCCACGGGAATTGTTTTCATGATTCAGACAGTTGTTCTGCAATACAAAAGGCCAAGGAGGAACAAAAGTACAAGTCCTCAGCGGACAGTAAGCCACACTCCTCTTCTCAGAATAAAAAGACATGACTTCGTGGCAGCCCCGAGGCGTACATCCAAGTGTCCCTTAAGGAAAATACTAATTGGGAGCAGCTTGACTCCGTCATTGCCGCCTTGGGACGGACAAGCATAATTGCCCTCCCTTGCAAGGTGGGCAAGATTTCCCTCACCTTAGCGGTTGACACAGGTGCCACAGTCAATGTCATCTCCGACTCCGCTTACAGGTCTCTGACACGACAGGAATATTCCGATAGGCGCGATTACCACCCCAGAGGTCATCCACAACTTCACTTCACCTGAGCTACACACTGCTCAGCGAGACCACCCTGTGTGGAAGAGGTTAATTTACGCCCTCGAGTCGGGAGACGAATCAAACCTTCCTGAATTGCCAGTTCCCTTTTCACAATTCTTCCTATCAGAGGACAACCTCCTTTGTAGGTCATGGCCAACCAAACCGGTACCTATAGACCAACTGGTCATCCCAGACATATACGTCCCCGTGACGCTTAAGCTGGTCCATAACACACCCATTGCGGGTCACCCAGGAAGAGACAAGACGCTATCTGTCACCAGACGAAAATTCTACTGGCCCACATTACGGGTTGATGTAGAAAAACATGTCGCACATTGCGTCGTTTGTGCTAAGCACAAGGGGTCCGTCAAAGGGCCAGCACCTATGTTGCAATACCCAGTACCAGAGGCGCCATGGGATGTTGTTAATATAGACTTATTACAGCTCCCCCAGAGCCAACATAGCTCGCGCTACTTATTGGTGTGCGTCGACCAGTTCTCTAGGTTTCTAGTTCTAGCGCCTCTCAAGGACAAGACAGCCACACGCGTGGCCCATGCCCTCGTGACTCACGTGTTGTGTGCACATTCGTCTCCTCGAATTCTCTTGAGTGACAATGGCACCGAGTTTAGGAAATCAGTATTGAGCGAAATATGCGCTCAGTTTAACATCACGCAATCCTTCATCACAGCTTACCACCCAGCTGCTAATGGGTTGGCGGAGAGGGCTAATAGGAAAATCTTACAGGTCCTCAGGCCTATCGTGAACGATCTCCACGATAACTGGGAGGATTGGCTATCGCATATAGCCGCTTCCATAAATACGTCGGTAAACGACTCTACGGGGAAGTCTCCCTACTACATCTTGTATGGGGTGGAGAAACGTCTTCCGTACGACTTCCTAACAATCCCACAACAACCTCTCTACAACATTGATAGGTACGCACAACAGCAGATGCATATGTTTTCCAAGATACACTCAGAAGTTAGGTGTACGTTAAAAGCTACGAAGGTTGAAATGATGTCAAAACAACACAAACAGGCCGTCCCGGTGAATTTCAAAGAGGGTGACACAGTCATGATTAAGCAAGCGGAAAGGAGTTCGAAACTGGGGGCTAAATTTGTGGGTCCTTACCGAGTTGTTCGGAATGTCAGGGGAAATCGGTTCGAGGTTCTCGAGTCGAATAGTGGAGTCAGTCTAGAAGTTCACAGTGATCGTCTGAAAGTAATTCCCTCACCTTTGGACCTTGATATTGGTACTTCCCCCTCAGAGTCAAATGTTCAACAAGATAATCCCAACACCCATAGCTATACCTTGAGACCACGGGTTTAAATACTTCATTCCCACCACTTTCAGATCATGATGTTGCGTTTTCTGACCATCTTGTTGTCCCTCGGCTCCCTGCTTGCAACAACACCCATCCACCTGAAGCCTGGTGCCCTCACGGCACACATAGGAGAGGTCTTCCTCATAGAAGATGTGCTCCTCGTAAAATATCCATATACTTCCTTGACCAACACCACGGACACAATCAGGATAGTCTCAGAAAAACTACTCGGCATGGCAGACGCCGTACGGGCTACCAAGACTAGGGAATCAAAGGCGCCTTCTAGTACCAACTCTCTGACTCTTTTTCAACTACTTGAGGATAGGATTCTGTTCTTACGGGGAAAGGTTGATGAGGTAAACATGGATTATAGTTCTCACTCAGTTCACTCTCGGGTAAAGAGGGGGTTGCTCAACATCGTTGGGTCCGCCTCAAAGTTCCTTTTCGGTACGGCTACCGACGAGGACGTTCGCGATTTGCGGGACCACTACGCTCATGTACTTTCCTTTGCTGCTAGAAATCGCAGGGTGATCAACGCCAATTGTAGAAAACTTGCGCAATTGCATACTAACATTGAGGAACTGCTAGAGCAGACAAATAAGATGGTAGAGGTTATCAACATAGTTGTCAAACAGATCGACCAGGTGAATCAGTTTCTCCTCCTAGATCAGGCCTTGCATGTATTGGAAAACGTCATTAACTCCGTCGCAACGGCAAATCAGCAGGTTATTAGCAACGTGGTTGACGCAGCGCACGGTAGAGTCACACCTGCCTTGTTCCCTCTACACGATTTGAGAACGACTGTCCAGATCGGGTATCAAAATTATAGCCTAACGCCCTTATTCACCCCGGACATGAGTCAATATTTTTACCCCTTGATTGAGTCCAGCCTCACCCCTGATGCCATAATCATTCATGTTCCATTTCAGACGGCGGACGTGTTTGAGGCACACGAAATTGTCCCGTTCCCTTTTTCAGCAAGGGACAGTGTGTTAGCCCTGGACACGTCCCCGTCTCTTGTTCTAATCGCGAAGGATTTCGCTCTGTATTCAACGGGTAGCTACTCACTCTTGCAGTATTGCAAGGAGACGGTCTTCGGGCGATTCTATTGCTCTGCGTCTCTCTTTGCCTTCCTACCAGTTCGGGGGGGGGGTTTGCGAGATCGCCCTCACCCGCGTGAACGCGTCTGACGCTCTTTCCCTGTGCCCTTACAAGCAGCTAACACCAACGCCTGTTTTCCATAAGAACTTTCAGGGTCTGCATTATTTTTATTTCCCTCAGTCATTCTATGTTTCGGTCATCTGCCCGGAGGGTACCACTTATCAACGGGTTACTGGTCACTATGCCATAGCGGAAGCATGCTATATCCGCTCCACTAACATAACTACGTACCCGTCCCGGATCCGTCTGGTTTTCACGGCCAATATTTCCCATCGAGTGTTTCCTCTACGGTCTCTCGATGACATTCATTTCTCCAGCATCTCGTATGTGACTAATTCCCTTAATTCATTGTCTTTCGGAAACAAAACAGAGTTTGCGGAAACCCTGGAGGAAACGCTGCCTGATTATTTGCATCTCCCCTACCTGTACCCTGGATTTTTTGTACCAATGTTTCTGATGTTCGTCAGTCTCGTCGTCATGTGCTACCTTATTAGGAGAAACTCTGTCCTGCACGATTATTTGGTTGTGCAGACACGGCGACTGGATGCAGGGAGGCCACTGGCAAGGTAGTTTTTCCTTTTCTCAGACAAGTCAGGGGACAGAAACCTGGCTGCTCCTATACTTAACATTGTACTGTGTTTCACTACTGTATTTTTTTTTTTAGGAGCTAGATCAACGTTTCATTGTCTGTAACTATGCCAGTTGATGGTTTCTTATACATGTGTCCTTATATTTATCTTTTGAGAGGTTTCTTATGTTTCATGTCACACACGTTGTGGTTTCCCTCTCACTATTTATATTATAACTCACCATCTGTTCTTACATAGCCAGTGTTTTTTTTGTAATTGTATCATCGGCAGTCTGCTTGACAGACTCCCACTATGTATGTTCATGGTACCTAGACTGCTATTTAGATTTTTGTATATCGCGAGGTCGCGATCACTGGTAGGTGACCGAGCAGTGTTATATTAGGATATCAGTGTATTATTATTATTTAATATCACCACGAATTAGGCATACAGTTGTCAATGGAAAAACCCACGACAGATAGATCACGCCACCTTATAGGAATGTCGTCCGTCAGTGTTTACCGTCTCAGTTTTGTATACTTCGCACTCCGATGGTGCGTGGAGGTCACCTTGACATACGTGACCGATTGTAACAATTATTTTCCAACCTGTAACTCGCGACTCCTTCACGAGAGTCCGACTGACACACAACGACAGTCGCCCTCGCTCCGTCGCTTCTTGTACATAAAGGCTACGAATATAATTCGCCTTAAGGAAGCTGAAGTCTTAATCAACACCCTTTAAACGCCCCCCGACAAGCCCGTTATAACAATCATCAACACATCGATTGTTACTGGAAAATTCCCTACCATGTGGAAACACGCGACCGTCAATCCGTCATACCTATCTATAAAAACAGAGACTGGGGGAACGTAAACAATTATCGGTCAATATCACTGTTACCCATTCTCTCAGAGATATCAGAGAAAACTGTAGTACAACAGACGATCACCTTCCTACAGTCCAAGAAGCTTCTATCTAACACTCAACACGGCCTCAGACCTAAACTTTCAACAGAGACCGCCCTTACCACGGTTACAAATAACATGCAGAAATATGGATGAGAAGAAACTATTGCTTATAACGTTGTGCGACCTATCAAAAGCCTTCAATAGCATAAAACACGATATCTTAATATAAACTGCTCAAGGTCAAAAAGTGAAGGTCAATAGTACCACGTCTACGACTGCACCAATACAATACGGAGTTCCTCAGGGATCAATATTAGGGGCAATTCTTTTCATCATTTTTGTCAAAGACCTCGCTGAAACGATGCATAGACGCGCGATGGTACAGTACGCAGACGACACGCAGCCCGAGAACACTGACACAAATAATACGCTGCCTGACCCCATCATGGCGGCACAAGAGACCTTCACACTGGCCAGGGAGTACTATAATAAAAACGGTCTATTGCTGAATACTAATAAAACACAGTGTGGACGTGGTCAAGCATTAAACAAATTCCCCAAAACACCACTCTCATCTTTGGCAACACTCCCATCACTCCTAGCAAACATATCAAGAATCTTGGCGTTTATATGGACTCCCACTTGACGTTTAACATACATATAAACGAAATCCAGAAGAAAGACATTGCAACTCTACTATTTACAAACAGAATTAAAGCTAAATTTGATAATATAATACATAAAAAAGGAATTCCCTTCCTCTAAGTATCATTCATTATTGCCTACCAGTGTACGGCACTACAAATAACTACAGAACTTTGCGGCAAAGATATGAATTGGGGGAGCGAGGAGGTGTGACCACGCCACCTCTTTTATTACACAACTGAACTGGCTCAAAATGGACAAGAAGACCATTTTTGGTGTTGCTGCAACCGTGTATAAAACAAAATGTGCGATATATCCAGAGTGGATCCTGCAGCTGCCCTCCACAGCTGGGGCGACACAGAGTAGGTACACAACAAGACAGCAGGACAACCTACATGTTACCCACACCAACACACACTGCGGGACACGTTCGCTCCCAGTCCAAGGCCCCAGGCTATGGAACGCTCTCCCACACCATGTAGCACAATCTTATACCAAACATGTATTTAGAAAAAGACTAAAAAACTAAAGTAAAGATTAGACAGAGCAAATACTCTCTCTCTCTCTCTCTCTCTCTCTCTCTCTCTCTCTCTCTCTCTCTCTCTCTCTCTCTCTCTCTCTCTCTCTCTCTCTCTCTCTCTCTCTCTCTCTCTCTCTCTCTCTCTCTCTCTCTCTCTCTCTCTCTCTCTCTCTCTCTCTCTCTCTCTCCTGCTACATACACCTGTCTGTGTGTTTTTGTATGTGTGTGTGTGTGTGTGTGTGTGTGTGTGTGTGTGTGTGTGTGTGTGTGTGTGTGTGTGTGTGTGTAATTCACCACGGCCTGATCACGGGTTGGACTTGCTTTCGCCAGCAGGTACCCTCCCGACGTGAGCAAGTGCTCATTATAGTCGATCTCTGGGTACTGCCAGGACCTCGCACACCACACACCCCATCCCCCTTGCTTAAAGGGTAACAGTAACCACTCCTAGTCAACCGAGAGAATCCGGCCTGAGCGGGGCTCAAACCGCCGCCTGTCTAGCCGTGAAGCATCGCAGCACAGCGCTCTACCGGCTGAGCCACCGGAGTGTGTGTGTATGTGTGTGTGTGTGTGTGTGTGTGTGTGTGTGTGTGATAAACAGATAAGTAAATAGACAGAGTTTTGTGCTTTAAGTTTCAAATAAACAAATAAATAAACACGAATAAATAAATGATTAACTGAACATAAATAAGTCCAAGCATCACATAAAGCAAGCTCCTTCAAAACTCGGACTCGGCAAGGTTGTGTCGCCTAAGAAATGAGATGATGCTGCTGCTGCTGATGATGATGATGATTGTGATGGTGATGATGACGATGATGATGGTGATGATGACGATGATAATGATGATGATGATGATGATGAAAGGAAATGGCGGGAGATTGCAATATATGTTAACTGAGACCACGCGACAGACAAAACATTACAGCGACAACCACGTAACAATCTTATCTAATAACCAACACAGGGCAAAGTGAAGACTAACAACTTTCTTCGTGGCTACCATTTCAAAGCGTGCCCAAGTACCATCCACACGCACCTGCCTTGGCTGACCGTTAGGCTGGTGTCACACTGGGCGATTTCGCCGTGCGGCAAAACCGCTGGGTGGAGAAGGGCGGCGGCGCTGTCTAAGCAGTACCATGTCACGCTTTGTAGGTTTGGAAGGGCCATAGTGTCAGACATAATTTAATTCACGACTCACAGCATTGGTTTATTAAAGGAAAGTTGTGCCTCACTAATCTTTTATCCATTTACAATAGAGTATACGAGGCAGCTGGCAATGATGAGAGCAATGATGTAGTTTATCTTGATTTTAGTAAGGCCTTCGATAAGGTACCTCACCAGAGATTGTTAAATAAAGTCAGGGCTCATGGAATAAGAAGGAAGGTATTTGATTGGATTAAGGCGTCGATTAGCGACAGGAAACAGAGGGTTACCATTAACGGTAAAAAATCCGAATGAGGTAATGTTACCAGTGGGGTTCCTCAAGGTTCAGTTTTAGGCCCGCTTCTATTCATTATCTACATCAATGATATAGACAATGGGATAACTAGTGATATAGGTAAATTTGCAGCTGACACCAAAATAGGACGCGCTATTAGGACAGGGGAGGATGCTAGAGCACTGCAGGAGGATCTCAACAAACTGTCAGCTTGGTCAGAGAAATGGCAGATGAATTTTAACATCACCAAGTGTAGCGTACTTAGTGTAGGAACACGCAACCCATTACACGGGTATAGTTTAGACAACACAGCTGAGTGTGAAAGAGATTTGGGAGTGTTAGTGAAATCTAACCTAAAACTAAGGAAGCAATGTATTAGTGCGGGGAATAGGGCTAACAGGTTTTAGGCGCAATAGATCACCGTCTATATCGCTGAAAACCAAGTCTAGCACATGACCTCCTAAAGAAGTCATCTCGTTCTCTTTATTAATCAGGTTGAAACTGTCCATCATCTCAATGAAGGCCATGGCAGAAGAATTTTCAGAATCACCAATCCCGGTCAAACGCACCCGCGATGTCGAGAACGACGACAATGGTATCCAGGCCGGTGTCTAGTGAGTCCTGCCAATCTCTGGAGACGAGCAGCAGGAGGCCTGAAGTGGAGCGGCCAGATCTGAACCCAAACTGCTGGTCAGTGATGAGGGCATTGTTCTCGAGGTGGCGGATGATGGCCTCCACCACTATTCTCTCTCTCTCTCTCTCTCTCTCTCTCTCTCTCTCTCTCTCTCTCTCTCTCTCTCTCTCTCTCTCTCTCTCTCTCTCTCTCTCTCTCTCTCTCTCTCTCTCTCTCTCTCTCTCTCTCTCTCTCTCTCTCTCTCTCTCTCTCTCTCTCTCTCTCTCTCTCATGTCCCGATACTCTACACCAGTATCAGCTGTCAAGGGATGACTTGGTTGCCCTGCAGCGTTGTGTGCAGACAGACTCGTGGCACAAACTCATTGACAGCATCAACCATCAAACGAGTGTTGCCTCCATGTGGCACCTTATCAACAAGGTTGTGAAAAAGAAAACCCCTAGTGCCCTCCACCACAGCCCTGCTCACTACGCACAAGATCTTATCGATGAATGGTCAGCACAGTCTCGCGTCACCAACCTTCCAGCGCACGTGCAAGCCGCTCTCTCCGCCCAGGATAATTACCGTGCACTCCGTCTCGTCTCGTCAGAGCAACTTTACAGCCTTTTGAAAAGTTCCAGAATAAGGCAATGAGGCTCATTCTTGGTTGCCCCGTCTCCACCAGAATTGTCAATATGCAGCGTGAACTACACCTTCCTCCACTTGTGGACAGAATATACACCAACGTTACCTATTTCAGCATCAAATGTCTGCATCGCCCTCACCTCTCTCCCCACTTCTCTCACGTCATCGAGACCTCACTAGATCCAGCTGCACCTCGTCCTCTGCTTCGTAGTGGTGGTCGCACACTGGTCAGCACTGTCAGCTCAAACATTCAGAGGCTCAACGTCAATATCGTGGCGGAGGACGTGGATCGCGGCCCCCCTCCCTGGCAGACTCCAGTGCCAGCAGTCACATACACTCTGACCTCCACGTCTGACCTACCTCAGCTCCAGCGACAACGAGCCCTGGAAACCATCGCCAGATTGTCCTCGTCTCTTCGCGTGGCCCACCACCTCTACACCGACGGTTCCCTTCAAGGGGACGGCAGTGCTGGCTGTGCTGTGTTCTCCCCCAATCTGGAGCCTCCGTTCGGGGGTTGGGCAGGGCGTCGTCTCCCGAATTCGTCTAGTTCTACGTACTGTGAGCTCCATGGACTCTTGGATGCTGTCACTTTGTTATCGCGGAGCAGACTCAACGGCCTCATCATGTGACTCAAAATCTGCTCTCCGTGCCCTCTTCTCCCCCAGGCCTACATACCAGCAACTGGTCACACAAATTCTCCGCCGCCTTGCCACAGCCCTCGAGAGTTCACTGTCGGTGCACTTTTTATGGATTCCGTCACACATCGGTCTCTTGGCCAACGACGTTCCGGACCGTCTTGCAAGGGCTGCCTGTGACCTGGACCCGCCAGCTGCTGGTGACGCTGCTACCTCCTTGCCGTGGTGCAAGAAAATGGTACGCCAAGCTGCCTGCTCCTCCACCCGTCACCGTAGCGATGCTGAGAGGGCCGCCAGTGCGTCTATCCAGCACTACGAACACTTCCTGCCTCGTCCACGCATGTACCGTCGCTCCGGTCTCATGGATCGCCGCCATAATGTAGTGTGTGCTCGTCTCCGGCTTGGGTACCGACGAGTGTGGCAGATGGCCGAGGCGGGGGACGCGCCTCACTTCTCCTCCTGCAAGCTGTGTGACGCGCCCAATGCTAACACCCTTGAACACTATTGCTTGGAGTGTCCACGTGTTGCTGACTTAATACCGCAAGGACTCTCACTTGTGGAGACATGTAAATATTTATTGTCTGGAAACAATCTAGATGTTATCCTCACTCGACATCCACATTTTGGGGGATGCTAAATATTTTTTTTCCCCTACTGTTGACTCAGTATCACAGCGTGCCCTTTGAGGCACGAGTCGCCTGTATCCAAGTTAGCATCTTGAACATGTATTAGGCTTGACACCCTTGCGTGTAATAAATTAATCAAAACAAAATCTCTCTCTCTCTCTCTCTCTCTCTCTCTCTCTCTCTCTCTCTCTCTCTCTCTCTCTCTCTCTCTCTCTCTCTCTCTCTCTCTCTCTCTCTCTCTCTCTCTCTCTCTCTCTCTCTCTCTCTCTCTCTCTCTCTCTATATATATATATATAGGAATACATAGGAAGAACAGACACCAGAAGACGTATCGGTCTCTGGAGGTCTACGAGGAAGAGGAAGAGGTGGAGGAGGAGGAGGAGGAGGAGGAATACATAGGAAGAACAAACACCAGAAGACCTCTCGGTCTATGGTGAGGGTGTCTATTTACTACCGCTACTACTAGTAATCTACGTGTGGTAGGACAGGACAGAAAAGATGAGGGCTCCTCCCCACCCACCTCTCCCCCCGGCAACGTGCCGGCAGGAAATAGTTAGAAGAGAACACCATGTACCTTTAAGGAAGAAAGGGACATGGAAATTTTACAGTAAAGAGAGAAATAAGAGGAAATTACTACCCTTAACTTACACTGCTGGTAACCTAAGCTGTTGGGGAAAATGACTTAATTACATAAGAACATAAGAACATAGAAACACAAGGAAAATGGAAGAGGACGTGTGGCCTACACAG